>NC_073398.1:7732932-8032932 GCF_028641065.1 Leucoraja erinaceus
TCGATCCTGACAACGGGTGCTGTCTGTACAGAGTTTGCACGTTCTCCCCTTGACTGCGTAGGCTTTCTATTGTTTCCTCCTACACTCAAAAGATGTGCAGGTTTGTACAAAAAAAAATGCAAATTGTCCCTCATGTGTAAGATAGTGCTAGTGTACAGGGTGATCACAGGTTGGCACGGACTTGGACCAGCCGAAGGGCCAGTTTGTTTCCATGTTGTATCTCCAAAGTCTAAAGTTGGTAGTTCCTTGTGTCTATCATTAAATTTGTTATGATCACCTTTCTGTTGTTCCAGCCTTTACTATGCTCTAGCTAGCTGCCACCCTTCACATATTGCATTAGTGACTGTAACATACTTGGGAATTAAATGTAAATAGTTCAGGCTGTGGTTCACTCTGGTCTGTTTGGTTCAGCAAGACAATGTTTTTGCAAAACTGCAATTATTCTCATGAGAAATTGTGTGATGCAAGGCCTGTGATCACGCTCCCTCCTTCTCCACAAGTGCCAGAAATAAAGTCATTTCCTCAACCTTCATTTATGGTAAAACTGCCCAAAGACAAGTAAACAGGAACCGCAGATGTTGGCTTACCAAAAGAAAAAAGACACAGTGCTGGGGTAACTCCAACGGGCCTAGCATCACCTTTGGAGAACATGGATAGGCGACGTTTCGAGTCGGCACCCTTCTTCAGACCCCTCCCTCGTCGTATGGTTTGATAACAATGTTGGGATTGTTGCTGAGTGAGCGGAGGGGGTGAGATTGGAGTGGGTGAGTGGAGAAGTCAAGGCCATTGATGTTGTGCTGCCAGTTAGAAAGGTGAGAGGAGAGGTCCAGCAGAGGGAGCCTTTAGAGTGATACAGCACGGAAACTGGCCCTTCGCCGAATAACGCCAGCACTTTAAGGACATACTATTAACACTAACGGATCTCTTTAGTCACAGTGGGCAGGGAATCTGTGGAATTCATTGCCACAGATGGCTGTGGAGGCCAAGTCATTGGGTATTTTTAAAACGGAGATTGATAGGTTCTTGAGTAGTACGGATGTCAGAAGTGATGGGGAGAAGGCAGGAGAATTGAGAGGGAAAAATAGATCAGCCATGATTGAATGGCGGAGTAGACTCGATGGGCCGAATGGCCTAACTCTGCTCCTATAACTTATGAACTTATGAGCTTTGACTATTTTTTAGGCAAACATCATTAGTATTGTTTCAATGGAATGTACAAACTGCAGTTCTCTGATGTAATATCAAAGGAGGACTACTAGTAATAATATCTAAACATTATTTCACTACAGCTACTTCACACGAGTATAGCTGACCCTAATACGTACACCAGGAGATGAGACAACCAAGCCTAATTCAAACAACTGGTCAAGAGAGTTTCACCCAAAGGGATCATCTGAAACTGATCAACAAACAAGATTTATGGCCCTGTCCCACGGTACGAGTTCATTCCAAGAGTTCTCCCGAGTTTCCCCTGATTCGAACTCGGAGATTTACGGTAATGGCCGCTCGTCAGTACTCGGGGCTCTCTTGGACATTTTTCAACATGTTGAAAAATCTTCACGAGTCTTCGCGAGCCATTAGCGAGTCTTCCCGAGTGCCTGCCGTTAGCGTTACGAGCCGCTAAGAGACGTCCCCGAGCTCCGACGTACCCGCCACGTACATTCTCCGTGCTTACCAAGAGTTTGAGTTTTTTTTAAACTCGGGAGAGCTCTTGGAATGAACTCGTACCGTGGGACAGGCACTTAAGGCATCAACTCTACCACTGCACCACCATGCTGCCCTTAATCTTTGCATCATATTTGGCATGGAGAGAGTGGGTCGAAGGGCCTTTTCCTGTGCTGTGTCCTATAATGGATTTGTTACCAATTCAGAAGGAATCGATAATATTGACACTAAAAAAAAATCGACAACCGTTGAACATAATCACAGATCTGAAATATATTCCTATGAACCAGATGATCTTGCTTTCCATGGTCATATTTGTACCACCGTTTTTCATCACTTTCAAGCTATCTCCAGTTATATTACGTGACTTGCAGTTCAATAAAGTACGTAAATAGATTTCTTCCGTCAGTTCATATTAAATTGGGGATAATGCAACTGTACGCAGTGAACTGTGGTTCATTTTGATTTCCTGGATAATAAAAGTCAGTCTCAAATACGCTTAGGTACAATAACATCGTTTATCTACAACCTTCAGGGGAGAAAAAAAAAATGCACCTGAAAAATTAGCCTGTGATGGTAGGACTGGCTGTAGAGAGTCGCCAAATCTGTCAGTGTAAAGAGAAGGCATTTATTCTTCTGGAGAAGGGTCCCGATCCAAAACAACATCTACCCATAGTTATGCTACCTGACCCGCTGAGTTACTCCAGCAGATTTATCCCACCTTTCCCATGCTGGCTCTTTGAAAAATCTCTTGAGTGAATAGAAAGGGTTTACGGAGCTACTGGTAGGGAAATAGGACTTGTGTAGAATGCCATATTGGTTGACATGGGCAAGATGGGCTGATGGGTCCGTTTCCATGCTGTATAGCTCCATGATATATCCCTTTCCCTTAATCTTTCTATATCCATTCTCCTCCCCTGGTTTCTGTGACCCTTCTGCCATTACCAACTTGATACATTTCTATGTTTATTTTAATTGGAAAGCACTGCATAGAAACAAGCCCTTCGGCCCACCATGTCCATGCCAACGATCGATCACCCGTCCACACAGACAGCAGGCGTGTGTGTGTGTGTGTGTGCGCGTGTGTGTGTGTGTGTGTGTGTGTGTGTGTGTGTGTGTTGCACGTTCCCACTGTGATCACGTGGGTTTCCTCCAGGTGCTCCGGTTTAATCCCTCATCCCACAGACGTGCCCGTGCGGGTTTGTAGGTTAGTTGGCCCTCTGTATATTGCCTCTAGTGCGTAGGGAGTAGATGAGAAAATGAGATATCGTAGCACTCGTGTGAACACGTATTCGATTGTCAGTGTGGACTCGGTGGGCCTATTTGCATGCTGCATCTCTAAACTAACTCGTAACTCCCATCTAATCCAACACAGTGTTGCAACCACATCGATATCGCATCAGCAGGCGTTCGTAAACGCATACACACGATACAAAAACTGAAGCAAGAATAAAATTAACAACAGCAGTGCAGCAGTAGAGTTGCTGCCTTACAGCACCAAAGGCCCTGGTTCAAGCCTGACTACGGGTATGTCTATACGGAGTTTATACATTCTCCCTGTGACCGCATGGGTTTTCTCTGGGATCTCCAGTTTCCTCCCACACTCCAAAGACGTCCAGGTTTGTAGATTAATTGGCTTGGTAAAATTGCAAATTGCCGCACAAAGTGTGTGTAGGATGGTGTTAGTGTGCGGGGATCGCTGGTCGGCACAAAGGCGGTGGGCCGAAGGGCCTGTTTCTGCGTTGTATCTCTCGGCTAAACTAAAAGATAGCAAATGGCGTGCAAAATAAAACAGCAATCTTGCAATGGGAGCCCCTGCTCTCTTAAAAGGAGCACCATTAACTAGAGAACAGACGATTGTTTTGAAAGTCGCCGTTAGATCTTCATTACTGTCGGAGGCCAAATCAAATCAGAAGTATCTGGAATCAAATTCAAGCCGTCAGCACTAGAAGGTCCACAAATTACACTGAGTGAGTCACTCAGGCACAAGAAACCGGTGATTGGATAGAAAATGACACAACAGTAAACAGAGGGAGGGTTTGATTTTTCGCTAAAACGACAGAACCGATCAGATTCTTTACCCAATTTGCAGGCCCCTTTGTGGCAAAGTGTAACGATGTGAGCTTTTGAAACTCGACCACAGACCATTTTGTTTAGGGAGACAAGGAACTGCGGATAGACGCAAAGTGCTGGAATAACTCAGCGGGCCAGGCAGCATCTCCAGAGAAAAAGGATGGGTGACATCGGGGCCCTACTTCAGAGAGGTTGGTCAGGCTAGGACTTTATACCCTGCCTGTATAGGTACACAGGAGGACGCAGTGAACTTACATAACATTGTGAGAGGAATAGATAGAAACATAAAAACATAGATAAATGGGTACACGAGTAGGCCATTCGGCCTTTCGGGCCAGCACCACCGTTCAATATGATGATGGCTGATCATCTAAAATCAGTACCCCGTTCCTGTTTTTTCTCCATATCCCTGGAGCTGTAAGACTGCAACTCTACAGTTGCACCACCATGCCGCCCCATGCTGGTGAAATACATTAGATGTCCTGTGGCTTTGAGAAGGCATAATATATGCAACTTTTTTTAATTTAAATGTAAATCTGGTTGTGTAATATTCTAAACTGAAACAAATCTGGTTTATTTGCTGTTCAGATCATCTGCAAACATCCAATGGAAATCAGTAAGTTCCGCTCAGGCACCTAGTCCATGTGCTGATTCAATGACACTAGGGAGGCACGGTGGCACAGTAGTAGAGTTGCTGCCTTACAGTGCCAGAGACCCGGGTTCAATCCTGACTATGGGTGCTGTCTGTATGGAGTTTGTATGTTCTTCTCGTGACCACGTGGGCTTTCCCTGGATGCTCCGGTTCCCTCCCATACTCCAAAGACGTACAGGTTTGCAGAATAATTTGGCTTTGTTAAAAAATTATAAATTATCTGCAGTATGTATGATAGTGTTAGTGTCCGGGGTCGCTGGTTGGCATAGGCTCGATGGGCAGAAAGGCCTGTTTCTGTGCTGTATTTCTAAACTAAAAAACTCAACTATCACACTTCTTTCTGCAAATATTAATAATAAGGCACTTCTTTGGGCTTTCAATGATACACTTGCTGAGAACAACTTGCTCAGTGGACAAAGGTAGTTATGCCGAGTCCTGGAATAGATAAGGAGTGGATGTGGAGAGGATGTTTCCACTGGTGGGAGAGTCTAAGACCAGAGGGCACAGCATCAGAATAAAAGGACGTACCTTTAGCATGGAGAGCACTCCCAATCCACCGATCCTCACCTCTCCCCCGGCTGCCAGCAGCCCAGGGCCGTCAACTCGCCTGGATTCCAGGCCCAGTTGCAGACCGAGAGTCTGAAAAAGGGTCCCGACCTGAAACATCACCTATCCATGTTATACAGAGATGCTCCTGACCCGCTGAGTTACTCCAGCACTTTGCCTCTTTCGTTTTGTAAACGAGCATCTGCAGTTCCTCGTTTCTAAATGTTTTTTGCCATGTTAGATTCTTAAATACGAGATATACCCACACGTGGCTTGATAGGGACGTTACGGCATTTCTAATATGTTCGGATAGCATGCAAAACAAAGATTCTCACGGCACACGTGACAAGAATAGACCTAAACAAATACGTTTTGTTCAGGCACTTGCAAAGGTCACTTTGCAATGGACAAATTACCAATGATTTTTGCATAATTTTTATGACCAATTACTTTTTGATTGATGGGTTTGTGCTTGCCAAAACTAACAAAAAATCATGCACTGTCTTCCAAAACTATCCTGGATTCTCCTGGATTCTCACGACTATAGGCTCATTGTATTTTATACAAATGTAATGTTTACACTGACTTAAGGGCCTGTCCCACTTACGCAACCTTGGCTCGCAAATTACGCGACCTCGTGGTCGCTTGAGGCGTACGGGCACCGTATGGCCGCGCGGGGCCGGTCCCACTTAGAAGCACGGAGGGGCATGGAGTTGGGCGGGGCTGGTCCCGACATCGCGCGGGGCTCTGAAATTCTTGCAGTGACCAAAATCTTTGCCCGCCAACGGCCTGTCGGCCCGCGGGCGCATTGCGATCGTACGCAGCGTCTTGACGGTGTACCCGCGTGGCGTTGCGTGATGACGTCACTGCCCGACACAATGCGACGCCCAAATTCAGTCGGCCCGCTTCCTGCCGAGCTGATTTGTAAGCATGACGTAAATGACATCACGCGCAAACTTCGCGCGACCTCCGCTTCCGGTTGGTCGAGCCAAACGCACGCAATCGCATGCGAGTGGGCAGGCCCTCGAGTCTGTACATCCCGGGGAAAATCCCCCCATCTGTAAACTGTGTTCACAACCAAAGGTAATAGCATGTCTCCTTTGCTGACAAGTTATTTGACCAGACTTCACACAACCCTGACCATGTGGGGAACACCTCTTGGGGCTTTTGGCCGTAGGTACTGCCAGTGATTCAATGAATAGGGCAGCACAGTGGCACAGCTGGTAGAGCTACTGCCTCACAGCACCAGAGACCAGGGTTCGATCCCGTCCTCAGGTGCTGACTGTCTGTGTGGAGTTTGCATGTTCTCCCTGTGACCGGGTGGGTTTCTGTTGTGTGCTCCGGTTTCCTCCCACATCCCAAAGACGTGCGGGGTTGTAGGTTAATTGACCCTCTGTAAATTGCCCCTAGTATTTTGGGAGTGGATGAGGCAACATAGATGGTGTGATGGTTGGCGTCGACTTGGTGGGCCAGTTTCCATGCTGTAATTCTAAACTAAACTAAAAAAAAATCAAATTGTCTCATATCAAAGAAATGGAGACACAAGACAGCACGGAAACAGACCCTTTGGCCCAACACATCCATACTGGCCAAATGCCCCACCTAAGCTAGTTCTATATGCCACATTTGGCCCATATTCTTCTAAACCTTTCCTAACCATGTACCTGTCCAAGAGTCTTTTAAATTATGTTTTAGTACCCGTCTCAACACCCTCCTCTGGCAGCTCGACCCATATACCCACCACCCTCTGGAGTACAAAGCAAGCTGCTGGGAGAACTCAGCAGATCAAGCAGCATCTGTGGAGGGTATGGACAGATGACATTTCAGGTCAAGGACCCTTCTTCAGACGCCATCTGCCAATCAGCCCCATCACCTGTATCCACCCATCACTTGGCAGGCATGGCCCCGCCTCCCACCTCTCTTTTCTAGCTTTCTCCACCCTTGCTCCATCTCTAAAACTAAACTAATCAACTCAGCACAAATCAAAGAAATGGAGAACCCTTTGAGGCTACGACCCAAAAATATAGCCAATCCATTCCCTCCACAGATGCCGCCTGACCGGCTGAGTTCCTGCAGAACTGAGTGTTTTGACTGAAGCAATGTGTAGAGCCCCTGTCCCACTATACGAGGTAAGTTAAGAGTTCTCCCGAGTTTTCCCCTGATTTGAACTCGGAGAATGTCCGTAGCGGGTCCGTAGGAGTTCGTGGATGTCTCGTTGCGGCTCGTACGTGTAAAAAGTAACAATTTTTTTTTCATCACAAGTATTTTTTTACTCGTGGACATTTTATACAGGGATGAAAAAACGTCACGAGTTTACCGGTTTTCCCGATTACCTGCCGTTACTCGTACGAACCGCTAGGAGACATCCACGACCTCCTACGGACCCGTTAAGGACATTCTCCGAGTTTGAATCAGGGGAAAAAATCGGGAGAATTACCTCGCACAGTGGGACAGGGGCATAAGACATTGGAAAGTGAACCAGAACAACAGGAAACTCTTCTTCACTACATCCATGGTCCCACAACTAGAGGTAGTGGTGTCTACTTACAATAGCACAGACCAACTCCTGTGAGGAACATAGAAACAAACCAGGTAACAATGAAATCACGCCACCACTCAAAATCCATATCACTGTGGGCTGACAAGGTATGCCTGCAGAGTATGTTATTTCAGCTAACACATTGGTCAGATTTTCATCCAAGCTCAAATCAAATTCCAGCTGATAATTAGATATAGACTCAAAGTGCTGGAGTAACTCAGCGGGTCAGGCAGCATCTCCGGAGAAAAGCGATGGATATCTTATCAGGCCGGACCCCTTCTTCAGACTCCGAATGTCTGAAGAAAGATTCCAACCCGAAACGTCACCCATCCTTTTTCTCCAAAGGTGCTGCCTGACCCGCTGAGTTACTCCAGCACTTTGTGTCCACCTTCAGTATAAACCAGCATCTGCAGCTCACATCCAGCTCATATTTATGTTATTCATTGACTTTGGTACATTCAAGGCAAAGAAACTAAATGGCTAAATGGTAGTTACTCCATGTTTACAGACTAATAAAAGGTGGATATTGTGTTCGTATTACCGTTCGCATGTCAACAAAACTTCTCCAAACTTTGCAGCCGAACAACTAGCAATGGAAATACTGGCTAATCTTCCATCTAATCCTTCATCTGGTAACAGGTGGTCATTCAGTCACGGTGCAGGTGCATATACAGGACATAGAACTGTACAACACGGGAACAGGCCACAGTGTCCATGCCCAACATGATGCCAAGTTAAACTCATCTCTGCCTGCACGTGATCCATATCCCTCCATTCCCTGCATATCCATGTACCCATCAAAGAACCTGTTAAACATCACTATCGTATCTGCCTCCAGCACCAGCACTGCAGAACGTTCCAAGCACCCAGCACTTAGATTCTTATTTTCCACAGGCAACCTCTAGGTGTTAAAGGGTGAGGACAAAGCTGGAAAAGAGAGGTGAAGGCGGTCCAAAGCCTGGCAAATGATAGGTGGATAGAGGCGGGGTGTGGTGGGGGGGGGGTTCACTGGCAGACAGGTGGAGTAAGTGACAAAGGAAGCAAAAATCGATGCACAAGGATGCTGGAATCTTCAGCAAAACAAAAAAAAACTGGACAAACTCAACGGGTCAGGCAGCATCGGTGGAGGGAACGGACAGACGACATTTCGAGTCTGAAGAAGCGTCCATTCCCTTCACAGATCCTGCCTGATCCACTGAGTTCCTCCAGCAATTTGTGTTTTGTTCAAGATTCCAGCAGCTGCCTACAGTTTCTTATGTTGGCAAGGGCATTTGATAATGGTTATTAAAGTTACACTCGGAACTGTATAAAGTGTCACTCAGCTTAGAGTTCTGTTATCAAACCCTTCTTCAGCTCAAGTTAAGGTTTATTATTGTCATATATACTGAGGTACAGTAAAAAGCTTTGTTTTGCGTGCTATCCATGATATACCATGCATCAATCCAATCAAGTTGTAGAGCAGTGGGGAAGATTCACACAAAGGGTGGTGGGTTTATGGGACAAGCTGCCAGAGAGGGTAGTTGAGGCAGGGACCATCCCAACATTTAAGAAACAGTTTGACAGGTACAGGGATTGGACAGGTTTGGAGGGATATGGACCAAATGCAGGCAGGTGAGACGAGTGTAGCTGGGAGATGTTGGCCAATGTGGGAAAGTTGGGCCTATGGGCCTGTTTCGACATTGTATCACTCTATGACTATAAGATACAGAATGTTGAATATAGTTCTCAGCATTGTAGCGCATCAGTTCCATAGACAAAGTCCAATGTCCGCAACGGGGTAGAGGTGAATTGGACAGTACCCTCGCTTATTCAAAAGCCTGATAACAACTGTGAAACATAGAGCATATTCTTCAACAGCGACTAAGGTGCTCTGTGCTGGGGCACTAAGACACTAAGCATAGGACAGACACTATCATGCTTGTAATGAAGATCGTTTGTGTGTATCCGAGTGATTTTCACCTCCGGGAACAATGCTCCGACCTCCACCCGAATTGTGATCCTGTGCCTCACAGTGGCCGTAGCAATTGTGAACAAGACTGGCCTGCCCACCATCGAAGGGATCTACAGGAGACGCTGTTTCAAAAAGGCAGCCAGCATCATCACGGACCCTCATCACCCTGCCAACGCTGTCATTTCACTCCTGCCATCGCGGAGAAGGTACAGGAGTCTGAAAACTGTGGCCTCCCGGTTAAAGAACAGCTTCTTCCCAGCAACCACCAATGCACAACACTAACCTCAACTTTGAACTTCCATGGAAGATAGACACAAAAAGCTGGAGTAACTCAGCGGGACAGCCAGCATCTCTGGAGAGAAGGAATGAGGAATACGGAGTTTGTACGTTCTCCCTGTGACCATGTGGGTTTTCTCTGGGTGCAAAGGTTTCTTCCCACACTTCAAAGATGTACAGGTATGTAGGTTAGCTGGCTTCTGTAAATTGTCCCTCGTGTGTAAGATAGAACTAGTGTGAACGGGTGATCACTGGTCGGCACGGACTCGATGGGCCGAAGTGCCTGTTACCACACCGTATCTCTAAGCTAAACTAAGCCAAGGGTACCATCAGAAAATGCACAAGGCCACTAAAATCAGGGGACAAAAGGTTAAAGGTACATTTTAGCAAGAGAAGATAGATACAAAATGCTGGAGTAACTCTGCGGGTCAGGCAGCATTCCTGGAGAAAAGGGAATAGGTGACGTTTCGGGTCGAGACCCGTCATCAGACATTAAGCAAGTCAGCACATATTTCTGGGCCTCTGATTAAACTGAACGCAGCGTCGCCACTAGGATAACGGTTCTAGTTTCAGTTTAGTTTATTGTCAAGTGTACCGAGGTACAGTGACAAGCTTTTGCTGCGTGCTATCCAGTCAGCAGAAAGACAATACATGATTACAATCGAGCCATTTACATTGCATAGATACATGATAAGGGAATAACGTTTAGTGCAAGGTAAAGCCAGGCCGTTCAGACCAAGATGAGACATCGATATTTTTAAGAGCTTGAAACTTGTTGGGTACAAAATGGTGCCAGAAATGTGGCTGCTCTTAGTGTATTGCCTCAGTGAAGCATTTTATTCTTCCACAACAATCATTGCACTCTTGTGCTGTGTACGACCGTGCTTATGTACAGTACGATTTTACTGAATTGTACCAGAACAAAGAATTTCACTGTATCCAGGTACACGTGGCAATAAAGGACCATGAAGGCACGTAACATAAAACGGTGAACAAACTCGAATCTGAACTTTGGATTCAGAAAAATTTAACGTCCAATTCACGCCATAATATTGGTCTCCTGGCAAAGTGCAATTGATTACTGCTATTAAAGTTACCCTATGGACTATAAATTACCATGTTAACAATCCAGTTTGTTGACAGCAGTTTCAAGTGAGTTACGTATTTTGAGATCAACATCTACAATAGCTTGGAGTTACTGTAAGAACATAACTCATATTTTGCTTGGGCAGCTTACACCCCAGCGGTATGCATATTAACTTCTCTAACTTCAAGTAATCCTTGCTTTCCCTCTCTCTCCATCCAACTCTTCCTTCCCAGTTCTCTGACCAGTCTGACTGTTCCCCTGATTACATTTTATCTCTGTTTGCTATGTTGTTACCTTCTCCGAGCTAAAATGGATCTATTTGGCATTTCCCTTGAATTTCATCTCTTTTGATGTCTTGTTTTCACACCTTACCCTTCCTTATCTCTGCATCTCCCTCTGCCCTGACTCTCAGTCTGAAGAAGGGTCTCGACCCGAAACATCACCCATTCCTTCTATCCCGAGATGCTGCCTGTCCCGCTGAGTTACTCCAGCATTTTGTGTCTGCCTTCAGTGTAAGCCAGCATCCTAGAGTTCCTTCCTCTACACAACTCAAACCTACATCGCCGTGTAACAGTGAAGGAGGGCTTCCTGGTCAGATGGACCATGCTTCAGATAGACCGCCACCAGCACCGCTATTTCTCTGTACCGTTGCATGTGAAAGATTCAACACTTTTTACTCACGAGAGCAAAGATTCTCTCATTCTTCTCACCGGCACTTGCTCCTTTAGCAAAAACCAGCAGTGCCATCCATGTGTGTCTGGGGAAGAATCCAGTGTACAACAAAAAAAAAGACACGCAGTGCCGGATTGACACAGCGGGTAAGGCGGCATCTATGGAGAACACGAACAGGTGACGGCTCGGGTCATAGAGTCATACAGCGTAGAAACAGGCCCTTTGGCGCAACTTGCCCACACAGACCAACATGTCCCAACTACACTAGTCCCAGTTGCCTGCATTTGGCCCATATCCCTCTAAACCGGTCCTATCCATGTACCTGTCTATTTGCTTCTTAAACGTAGCGATAGTCCCAGCCTCAACTACCTCCTCCGGCAGCTCGTTCCATACACCCGCCACCCTTTGTGTGAAAAGTTACCCCTCAGATTCTTATAAATTCTCATCCCCCCACCCCCTCACCTTAAACTGATCCCTGATAGTCAGAACACTTTTCTACTGGAAGGAGTCCTCCCCTCCCAGTGACGATCCCTTCTCCTGTCTGCAGCATTCCCCCTCCTCTTAGACGACCCCCCCCTTTATGGCAAATAAGGCTTTGTAGTTGAAACTGTCCGATATTAGTCCAGGGGTACTAACTAGGATTTTTGTTTTCTATAGAATTGTTTTACGCATTGATTTGACAGGGCCACATAATTCCGAGTTCGGAAGTGTTGTAAGGAAATAGACCGAGTGTAATCCGTCGGCTGAAAGACTTGGGAGTTTCATGTAGCAGAGGGATTGGGAACCCCTCTCCACGGATCAACATTACATTGCAGTAAATGTTTCTGAGTCGTGCCTTCTTGCCCATAATTCTAACTATTGCTCATACAAAAGTTGGCCCCAAATATTAAATACGGATGCTGCCTCCAAATGGAAAGGCAGCGAAAGGAGACACTTGATGAATACACTGGCAAGGTTGCCAACTAACGAGACCAGATAAATCTGGTCCACCAACACACTCAAGGTTAAATCCTAGTGGACATCAAATTCTAGAGGGCACAGCTTTAAGATGAGAGGGGCAGAATTTAAAGGGGATGTTTGTGGCAAGTGTTTGTTTACAAAGAGGGTGGCGAGTGCCTGGAACGTGGTGACAAGGATGGTGGTGGAGGTAGGTATGATCGTGATATTTACAAGGCATTTAGATGGGCCGATGGATATGCAGGGAATGGAGGGAGATGGATTATATGCAGGCTTTCATGGCATCATGTTGGGGTGGGAGATTGCGACCTTCACATGGTCCGCCCTTGTTTTAACAAATGCAATCAACCTGGCATGCACAATCAAATAAGATCAAACTGAACAAGTTGTCCTACAACTTTAGGCTGTGCGCCTCATAGGCAAGAAGAAGAAAATGGCACCATGTTCAGTACAGATAATATGGGCAGAAGGGTCTGTTCCTGTGCTGTTCTATGTTCTATTGTCTATGTTTGAAGATCACTCCAATGATTTTCGACCCAATACTCTGCAGATCTCACTATGAACCCCTCATAGTCTTGGGGTTCTCAATGTGTTTGCCTCAAAAGCAAAAAAAATACAATGCAAGTTTATAACCACAACAAAATTATCTTAGATATAACACAAGAACGTAGAAGATAGCAATCCAGACAGGATTGCTGTCCCCTTTTATCCTAGTGCTTGCTATTCTACCAACCTCAAAATTGGCAAAATGACAATACCGGTCCTGATATATATTTTTCAGTTCCTGCATCAAAGTCTTCTTTTATTGCTGCGTTCAAGAGGACAGAACACTATTTTCTGCTCCTCAAACCCACCCTAAATTTGCTTCTTTTGGAAAAATACATAGATACAGTGAAATATTGCCGAGTATCGGATAGTGAGTTGGCAGCACCACTCTCACCGTGGCCTGCAAACGGCCACAACCTAATTGTTTTGCTTCAGTTCTCATAGTTATAAATGAGTCGCTTGAATTTAACCCTTGATGAGAACCCTCAAGTGTAAACCTTGTGCGGCACGGTGGCGCAGCCGTAACGTTGCTGACTTACGGCGCCAGAGACTCGGGTTCGATCCTGACTACCGGGTTCTTGTCCGTGTGGAGTTTGTACGTTCTCCCTGTGACCTGCGCGGGTTTTCTCCGAGATCTTTGGTTTCCTCCCACACTCCAAAAACGTACAGGTTTGTTTTTTAGTTGGCTTGGTGTGAATGTAAAATTGGCCCTGGTATGTGTAGGATAGTGTTAATGTGCAGTGATCGCTGGTCGGTGCGGACTCGGTGGGCCAAAGGGCTTGTTTCCGCGTTGTATCTCTAAACTAAATGAAACTAAACTTATGCTCACATCCCAGTGTGTTAATGGCAGCGCAATAGAGGTCAGATACAGCCCACAGCACTAAAGCTACGAACAATGAGAACACTTCCACCAGCAGATAATACCAAACGTATTATAAAGAGAGAGAAGTTGGAGTCAACCTAATCAAACCAATCTCGTCTATGTTTATGTTTAAGAAGGAACTGCAGATCCTGGAAAATCAAAGTTAGAAAGAAATGCTGGAGAAACTCAGCGGGTGAAGCAGCATCTATGGAGCGAAGGAAATAGGCAACGTTTCGGGTCGAGACCCATCTTCGTTGCCTATTTCCTTCGCTCCATAGATGCTGCTTCACCCACTGAGTTTCTCCAGCAATTTTATCTACCTTCGTCTATGTCTATGCTGCCTTGTTATACTTAAGAAACATTTTTTTATTACTTACTTATAAGCTTAAGGCATTTATTAAATCTCTAGGCCTGTAGTTCAGTTTAGTTTAAAGATACAGTGCAGACACAGGCCCTTCGGCCCACCAAGTCGACGCCGGCCAGCGATCTCCTCATACACGAGTACTATCCTACACACAAGGGACAATTGCCATCTATACCGAAGCCAATTAACCTACAAACCTGCACGTCTTTGGGGTGTGGGAGCAAACCGGAGCACCCGGGGAAAACCCACGCGGTCACAGGAAGAGCCTACGAACTCCGTACAGACAGCACTCATAGTCAGGATTGAACTCGGGTCTCTGGCGCTGTAAGGCAGCAACTGTACTGCTGCGTCACTGTGCCACCCTAAACTACTCACTGGAGTTTAGAAGGATGAGGGGAGATCTCATTGAAACCTACCAGATAATGAAAGGTGTAGATGTAGTGAATGGAGATAGAGGATGTTCCCAGTAATGGGAGAGTCTGGGACCATAGGGCACAGCCTCAGAATAAAAGGACACACCTTCAGAATGGAGATGGGGAAGAATTTCTTTAACCACAGGACGGTGAATCTGTGGAATTCATTGCCATGGACGGCTGTGGAGGTATTTTTAAATCAGAGATTGATAAGATTATTGATTAGTAAGAATGTCAAAGGGTACGGAAGAAGGCAGGAGACTGGGGTTGAGAGGGAAAAAATAGATCAGCCTTGATTGAAAGGCAGAGCAGGAGCATTGTCAATGGGTCGAATGGCCTAATTCTGCGCTTACATTTTATGGTCCTAGCTGAATGTATAATATACAGCGTTGTGCATATCAGATCATAGGGCTTTACTTAATACATAGCTAGACACAAAAACCTGGAATAACTCAACGGGTCAGACAGCATCTCTGGAGAAAAGGAATCGGTGGTGTTTCGGGTCGAGACCCTTCATCAGACCCGACCCAAAACGTCACCTCTTCCTTTTCCCCAGAGATGCTGCCTGACCCGCTGAGTTACTCCAGCATTTCGTGTCTACCTTTGGTTTAAACCAGCATCTGCAGTTCCTTTCTAGATAGTTTTTTTATATACGAATTTTCTTTCCCAAAAGACAGCGGCATACAAAAATAACAACCCTTGGATAACATTGTAAAATATTCATTACTTGGTAAACTTGATCGATATGCTTACAGCCGACAAGAATTGAAGTCAATGTTTATGGCTGTTCAATGTCAAAAGATTTCAACTGCAAAGGGGCCAAGAACAATATATGCTTGAATTTTCTAATATGTCTATTCATGCATCCTGCCAATGACCCATGAAGACTCAGTGAACTTTTTCATGTATTTTGAATTACTGGCCACCTCCAAGTGAAAAGAAGAATTATTGCACACTCACTCAAAACACGTACGCACACAACAGAACAAAACAAATACAAATTGGGGGGGAAAAAAAAACTCAGGGCTGATTATTGTTGGTGAGATTAGGCTTTCTTAAAGTGCCTTAATCCCTTCACACCACAGATGACAATTACCTTTGATTACAAGTTCTTTACACTTTTTTAAATTTTAGATAGAAAGTGTAGCCAATATCCACAATTTCCCCCCCATTCCCTTGCACGGTTCTTCTTTATTTAAGAAACTGTATTATGCTAATCATTTATCGATTGCAACAAACACAGTTCCTTCCACATGTCAAAGAGCACAAAATATGAAGCTCGTTATTTTTTTTTAAAACCGCGTTCCTTTAGATGTTTACAAGACCATGTGATATGGTCAGTGGAGTTACATACCGATCATTACTTAAAATTGCGTTTTATGAAGAATTTCCTTTACTGCCTATAAAAATATTTGTTTTCCTTGTCAGGTGTGCCACAACTTTTTTTTTTTTTGGGGGGGGGGGGGAGATATTTCACAGCTGTAGACTTGGCTAATAATCCTTTCCTTGGTATTTCAGACTGAATTACCACAACACATTTCGATAATTTTCCTTTTAGTTTTTTTTTGTGGCTCTCACGGTTAAGGCACAGACGGATTCTACCGACAGTGTTTCGAGCAGGGAAGTGTATTAGTGTTGCATACACTATTTAAAAAAAATATTTTAAGATATTCTTACACACACATATATGTCTTATGGAACTTTTTCAACCTTTGAAGAAATCTTGTTAGGGACAACCGGGCGAAGATGACAGTCAGACGAGGTTAGAGCACACACATTGTCAAGCTATACTCTTGAGGGGAACCAGATGGAACTAGGATACAGCCTTCAACAAAGTGAGCAGCGCTTTTGGTAGCTTCAGGGCGGCGAGTCCTTACCTGGTCTCGCTGCTGGATGCAGGGCAGTGAGGTCCTGCGGTGGGGCTTGGAGCCGAGTTGATGGTTCGGCATCTCAGCGGTGACAACCGAGCTCGATCTCCGGCGCCTCTTGATAACTGGGACTTTGTCCTCGCTGGACGCTGGCGTTCCCTGGGGTAAGATGCGCACGGCGTACCTGGCTAATATCACGCCCAAAATCCCCATCAGGTAAGCCAAGAAAGGTCTCCAACTTGCTCGGACCCGCTCCAGGGACAGCAGGGACACGGTCCTCAGCAGGCTGGTGAAGAGGATAGTACAAACGCCCTGGCTCACCCTCAACACCATGAGAGTGGCGGCGGCCAAGCAACTGAGCAGCACGGCGGTGGCCCCGAACGAGAGGAGTTGCTCCTCGCCCACCAGCAGCGCTTGCAGGAGGGTCTCGGCCAGGGAGCAGGCGGCCAGCAGCTTGGGGGCCAGCTCGCCTCTGCCGCACCCCTTCAGGTAGAGAGCCAGCCAGAAGAAAGCGCTCATGAGGCTGAAGAGGGGCAAGGCGGAGTGTAGGAGGGTCAGCAGCCCCGCGGGCAGCCTCCAGCAGCCGTCCACCCAGCGCAGCGAGCCGGCCACCAGCACCGACACGCAGGCGACCCCGGCGGCCAGGGAGCACAGGCTGCCGCCGCCGCCGCTCACTGCACCGTCCCACACCGGGCACACTCGCACCCCGTCCCGGCTCACGGGGCTGGCGCTGCCCCGCACGTAGCCGTTGCGTTCACCCCGGTCCGGCTCCGAGCTCCCTTTACTCCGGGGCGATGCGGGCTGGAGCCGCCATGCCATCCTCTCCTCTCGGTCGGTGCCTTGGTAGAAAGTTTCTCTCTCTCTCCTCCTCCTTCTTCCCTCCCTCTCTCCTTCTCACTCTCCTTCTCCCTCTCCTCCCCCCCCCCCCGTTAAACACAAACAAACAGCTCACTCTCTCCCCTGCACTCACACATCCCCTCTCTCACACCTCCCTCTCTCTCTTTCTTCCCAGTTTCTTCCTTCCCTCCCTCTCCTGTCAAATACTCGGTCAAACAGCGCTCTTTCTCCCTCTCACACACACACAGCTCTCTCGCTCCTCCCTCCCCCTCTACCTCTCCTCACTCTCTCTTCTCTCTCCTCACTCTCTCTTCTCTCTCCTCACTCTCTCTTCTCTCTCCTCACTTTCTCTCCTCTCCCCCCTCCTCACTCTCTCTCTCCCCCACTCTCTCCCTCCTCACTCTCCTCCCGTCAAAACGATCAAACAACTCTCTCTGCCTCACTTTCTCACATGCATCTCTCTCTCCCTTCCATCCCGTCAAACAAACGACTCTCTCATTCTCACTCACTCAGTCTCTTTCTCTCGCTCCAAGATGCACTCTCTTTCTCTCTCAGCCACAGAGAATGGGATGGGGATGGGAGTGGAAAGGGGGGACGGTTTCCAGGGTGGGCTGCCTTTTTGAGGCAGAAGGATTGCTGCAACTTGCTGACCCTACCAGCTGACCCTACTCCACCCTCCCCTCCTTTGAGCCACCTCAAGGTGAAGCCAGTTTAACCCCTGGCGTTAAAGCTGCCCAATAACATGACACAGAGAGACTGACTCTGTCAAACCCGGCTTCCCTCCGCCTGATCTAGGCCGGACGGAGCGTGACAAGAATCTCCCCCTTCAACCCCTCTCCCCCTCCACTCCTTGCCCCAGACAGTACACACAACTGGAACGCTCCCCATCCCCTCTTGAACCACCACCGCCTCCTCTCTCCCTCCCTCCCCCCTTCTCGCCCCCACCGGACAGATCAGCGATGTTGAACAAGGCAACACCGAGAGGCTCCCTGACTCGTGTAGTGGAGGGCGGCTGCGGATGAGCCGGTGGTCTCTCAGCGTCAAAGACACAGGGCAATGAGCTGGGGCAATGTTTAAAGATGCACTCCTCTCTCAACTCCATCACCCTCCATCCTCCCCTCCCCCACTCCCTCCCCTGCCCTGACCCTCCCTCTTCATCCTCCCCTCACCCCTCCATCCTGCCCTGACCCTATCTCCTCTTCTTCCCCTCACCCCTCCACTGCCCTGACCCCTATCTCCCCCCCCCCTCCTCCCCTCCTCCCTCCACCCTCCCCTGTCCCCCCCCCCCCCATAAACCCCCCCCCCCCATCTCCCCCATCTCTCTCCCTGTCCCCCCCTCTCTTCCCCCTCCCCAGAGATGTATAAATTAATGAGGGGAATAGATAGGAGAGCATCTCCCACCCCCATCTCTCCCCCCTCCATCTCTCCCCCCTCCTCTTCCTCCCCTTTGCTCCTCTCTCTAACTCCCCCTTCTCCCTCACCCTCCCCTCAACCCTCACCTTAACCCCATGTGTCCGGTTCTTAATTCACCTACCATACTCTAGGTAAAAGACTGTGCATTCACCCCGTCTATTCCCCTCATGAATGTATACACCTCTATAAGATCACCCCCTCAGCCTCCTGCACTGCAAGGACTGTGCCCAACCTCTCCCTACAGCGCATGCCCTCAAATCCTGGAGGCATCTTCTCTGCATTTAATAATAGCAAAGGTGTGGGGTCTTACAATGCAAAAGTTCAATACGTTTTTGGATGCCCAACAGAAAGTGAAGAAATAATTTCTTTCCCACACTGGATGCAGTGAAGGGTGTTGAAACGATAGAACGGGCCAACTTTGAATTAGCACAAGTCACTGCTGTTGCAAAGAGAGGTTTCAATGCATGGACTAGTTAGTGGTGCTTTGTCTTTGTGAAACTGTTTTTCGCCTATCTGTCTCACACACTGACCGACACAACATCTGTGTGTTTGCACAATGGTCACAGAAGTAATCCCGCACCAGATGTTTGAGCCTGACAAAATAACTGCAGTTGCTGTTGTTCTGACACAAAGTCAGAAAATGGCAGAGTCTCACGAGGCTGCAGATGCTGTTATTCTGACACAAAATCAGAACACAATGGAGTCACAAGAGGCTGCAGATGCTGGAAATCCAAAATAAAATCAGAAAATATCTGGAACCAAATCAGAAAACACAAAGTGCTGGAGTCTGAACATAATGTCACGCAGCATTAGTGGGGGGGAATGGACAGGCGGAGTTTTATTTACGGTCCAGTAGAAGGACCATGACACAAAACGTTGTCTGTCCCTCCACAGATGCTGCCTGAGCCGCTGAGTTCCTCCAGCACTTTGTGTTTTGCAGAAATGATTGGAAATACTCGTAATATACAGAGGGCGATTAACCTCCCAACGAGCAGGACTTAGATGTGAAAGCAAACTATTGGAACCAAAAGAACTCGTGAATTCACAGGGAGAACGAGCGTACTCCATACGTACAGCACCAGAGTGTTGAACCGAGGTCTCTGGTGCCCTGTAGCAGTGGCTCCACCAACAGTGCCACTGTGCCATGGTTAGTTTAGAGACACAGCAATGGAAACAGGCCCTTCAGCCCACTGAATCCACACCGACCATCGATCACCCGTTCACACGTTCTATGTTATCTCGCTTCTCATCCACTCCCCACACATCAGGTGCAATTTACAGAGGGCCAATCGTTGGGATGTGGGAGGCGAACCAGAGCTCCCAGAGGAAACCCACGTGGTCACAGGGAGAACATGCACACTCCACACAAACATCATCTCACCATCTCCCACACCCCGGTCACCCTGCTCCTTTCCTCTCCACCTCCATCCTTCACACTCATCTCCCATCCTAGGGTTCACCCATTTCCCTGTTATCTCACCCCTCCCCCCTCAACTCTGACCTCTTCCACCATATCCATTTGCAGAACAATCCTCTTCTCTCCTTACCTCACACCCTTTTGTCTCCTTATCACCTCTAGCCTTTGTCTCTTTATCCAGCCATCCATTTAACCCCCACCTTCCCCAACCTCATCTGTATCCACCCATCACTTGGCAGGCTTTGTCCTCCCCTCATCTCCCTTATGCAGCTTTCTCCCCTCACTACAATCGAGGTATATGACAAAGCTTTGTTTGCATGATATGCAATCAAATCAGATAGTACTATATATGAATGTCATCAGGGTAGACACGTACTATTAGTGAAGCAAAGAGGAAAATACCATTGTGCAGAAATATAGCTCTCAGCATTGCAGCGTAAAAGCTCCAGAGAAAAAGTGCAATGTGAGGTTGGTTGGAAGATCAAGACTGTACCCTAGCTTATGGAAGCACCGTTTAGAAGCCTGGTAACAGAAGGGAAGAAGTTGTTCCTGTCTGGTAGTGCGCGCTTTCAAGCCTCTGTACCTTCTGCCCCCTAACAGGGGCGGGGAGAAGAGGGATTAACCAGAGTTGAAAAGTCTTTGGTTGAAAAGTCGCTGCTTTCCCGAAGCAGCGAGAAGTGTCGATGGAGTCAATGGTGGGGAGTCAGGTCTGTGTGATGGACTGGACTTCATCCACAACACTCTGCAATTTCTGCTCTGGACTGTGTGAGGAGCTGAGACGGAGAAGAGAATGGTCCGTGTGAAATGGAGAGCAAAGTGGAAATTGAGAGCAAAGTTGATGGAAAGTGTTCCTGCACCGTCTGTATTGAACCAATGGCCAAGAAACCACACCTACAGCTCTAATTCCTTAGAAGGCTTAGGATGTTCGGCATGTCTCCAGCAACTTTCACCAACTTCTAGATATGTAATAGAAATTATATCGCATGGGATCCAAGCTGAATGGATAGCAAATTGGCTCCATGGAAGGAAGCAGAGGGTGATGGTGGAAGGTTGCTTCTCGGACTGGAGGCCTGTGAATTTAATACAGAAAAGTGTGAGGTGTTGCATTTTGGGATCTCGAACAAGGGCAGGACCTACACAGTAAATGGTATGCCTCTGGGGAGTGTTGTAGAGCAGAGGGATCTAGGAGTGCAGGTGCATCTGGTTTCCTCCCACACTCCAAAGATGCACAGGTTTGGAGATTAATTGGCTTTGGTTAAATTGTAAATTGTCCCTCGTGTGTAGGATAGTGTTAGTTTGCGAAGTGATCGCTGGTCGGTGCGCACTCTGTGGGCCAAACTCCTTACTTCTGCACTGTTTCTATAAAGTCTAAAGGGGCTGTCCCACTGCGGCAACCTAATCTCCGAGTTCAGAAGGGTGTCTTCGACCTTCAAGCTCAAATTGGATCGACCGTCAGCGATGAAACCGTGAGCTGGATCGACCGACCGACCGACCGCGCGCGCACACACACACGGCGGGGGACAGGGAAAGCGGGGGAGCGCTGCCTGAAATTCACACCCGCGATGAAGAGGAAGGTAAAAGAAGGCTGCACAGTAACGGTAAGTCCTTTAGAGAGCGCGGGGAGGGGGAGAGAGGGGGAGAGAGAAGGGGAGAGAGAAGGGGAGAGAGAAGGAGTGGAGACACTTATAAGAAGTCAGACATAAAGTTTAGGGGGCATTTAACCTACCGATCAGTTTTCCTTGGTCCTGAAAACTCCAATGAGCCAATTAAAATGCCCGGTCAGTGAAGGAGATTGCCTACGGCTGCCCTCGACTGCCTGTAACTAAATAGTGACCCCACTTCACTGCACTACGAGTTAAAAAGAACCATGCCGACCAAATTTTACTCGCGGAAAATTTTTCAACATGCTGAAAAATTATTGTATTGGAAGTATTGGCAATTATTGTCACTCTGAAGAGTGGCACGAATCGTTGACAATGCAATGAGATGCCCTAGTTTTGTTTAGAGATACAGCATGGAAACAGGCCCTTCAGCCCACCGAGTCCGCGCTGGTGAAGATGAGTGCCTCTGTTGTTTGATCACGACCTGGCAGGAGATCAGTTCCGTTTAGTTTATTGTCACGTCACGGAGCGGAAAAGACTGCAAAAAGTTGTGAACACTGCCCAGCCCATCACCAGCTCTGACCTCCCCACCATCGAAGGGATTTATCGGAGTCGCTGCCTCAAAAAGGCAGCCAGCATCATCAGAGACCCAAACCATCCTGGCCACACACTCATTTCACCCCTGCCATCGGGAAGCAGGTACAGGAGCCTGAAAACTGTAACGTCCAGGTTCATGAACAGCTTCTTCCCTACAGCCATCAGGCTATTAAACACTACAACCTCATATAAGCTCTGAACTACAATAGCCTATTATTATTATTATAATTATTGCACTATTTTGTTTGTTTTTTGAGTAAGTGTGTATGTGCATATTATATAATAAATATATTGTGAGTATGTGTGTATATACGCACGGAACTTTCTTTCTCCTGTTATGTATTGTGTTTACATATTCTGTTGTGCTGCAGCAAGTAAGAATGTAATTGTTCTATCTGGGACATATGACAATAAAACAATAAATCTTGACAACCAAGGTGCAGTGTAAAGCTTTTGATTGCGAGCTAACCCGTCAGCGGAAAGACAACGTTTGATTACAATCGACCATTTACAGTGATAAGAGAATAACGTTTAGTGCAGGGTAAAGTCAGTAAAGGGCCTGTCCCCTTGGCAATTTTTTTTGGCGACTGCCAGCATCATTGACTGACGTATCAGATCACCGAAAAATACGCGGCATGATGCGGCGTGATGACGTATGACACGGCGTGATGACGTATGATGCGCGGTGACATATGATGCGCGGTGACACGGCGTGATGACGTATGATGCGCGGTGACACGGCGTGATGGCGTATGACACGGCGTGATGACGTATGACGTGCGGTGTATTTTCAAGTATCGCAACTTTTTTTTGTCGCCGCTGGATTTTGAAACGTTCAAAACCTTTTGGCGACGCTGATATGACGCCAGCAAAATTGCCAAGTGGGACAGGCCCTTTAAGCCCAATCAAAGAAATTAACATAGACACAGACAGATCGGAGACATTGTGAAAACAAAGCAAGGGGTTGGATTTGGTGGCGTGATGGGGTTAAAGGAGAAAGGTCCTGGGGAGGAGGAGAATTCAAGAATAGTTTAAATTTGCAATCATTGAGTCCTGGGAGGAAGGGGAGGGTGGGGGCCAGCTATTTTGGAGAGGAACGTCAAGAGAATGCGTGACTCAACACAATGGCACTAAGTGTGGTAACCATCCAGCACCATCTCTGCAACTTAACATGGGATGTAGAACAGTACAGCACAGGAACTGACCCTTCGGCCCACAATGTCCTTGCAGGACATGATGCCAAGTTACACTAACCTCCTCTGCTTGCACCTGATCTATATCCCTCCATTCCCTGCATATCCATGTGCCCTATCTAAAAGCCTCTTAATCGCAACTATTGGATCTGCTTCCAATGTGTTCCAGACTGCCACCACTCTGTGTGTTTAAATGAAACTTGCCCTGCACATCTCCATTAAACATCCCCCCTCTCACCTTACAGCTGTGCCCTCTAGTGTTGGACATTTCCACCCTGGGAAAACGATTCTAACTGTCGTGCTTGTTCCAGTTACGAATCACCTGAAACCTGAACTCAGTTTCTCTCTCCATAGATGCTGAGATCTAGGGCTAGGCAAAGATATACACAAGGCAAAGAACTCTGTCAGTGCTACGATCAGAGTGAATGACTGGCACTTTAAATGAATTACAATTAAAAGTCCATTTGGTTTGCTTTCTGAATTGTTTTACGACTTTAAAAATAGATTTTAGTTTACATTTTATCTTGGTATTCTTTACTGGCTTGATTAAATCAGGTCGTCTTTCCCTCTTAATTTCCCAATCTATGCCTCTTATAATTTAATTGATGTATATAAAATTATGAGATGCATAGAGAGGGTAGACAGTCAGAACCTTTTTTCCAGGGTGGAAATGCCAAAGACTACAGTGCACATCTTTAAGGGCCTGTCCCACTTGGGCGACTTTTCAGCGGACTGCCTGCGACCTTCAAGCTCGCCTGAAAAACCGCGAACTGCAACGGCGAATGGCGACCATCAGAGCGGCGCACACGCACACACGCACACACGCACACGCACACGCACACGCGCGCACACACACACACACACACGCGCACGCACACACACACACGCACACACACACACACACACACACACACACAAACACACTGCAAAGGCAGGGGCCAGGGAAAGTGGGGGAGCGCTGTCTGAAATTCGCACGGTGCAAAGCCAAGGTGATACAGACACACACCGCGATGAACCAGAAGGTTAAAGACATCTAGCACAGTGTACGGTAAGTCCTTTAAAAGAGCGGGAAGGGGGGGGGAGAAGGAGTGGAGACACATTTTAAGAAGCCAGCCAACTTTTAATAAGTCAGAGACACACAGCTGTGAAGGTTAGCGGACATTTAACATTACCGGCCGGTTTTCCTTTGTTCGGAAAACTCGTGCTTACGTTTTTTTTTCCCCAATGAACTAATGATAATGCCCGGTCAGCAAAGGAGATTAACTAAGACTACCTACAACTACCTCGACTACCTACAACGACATGGCGACCCCACTACCACTGCACCTACGACTACAAAAGTATCGATTTTCTCCATGGCGATCAATTTTTGGTCGTAGAAAATATTTCAACATGTTGAGATATACTGAGGCCGCGACTAGTTCCCAGAATGCGGGAACTCCTCGCGACCATGAAGGAGACTGATGTGGCGATCATGAGGCAAGCGCAGAGTCGCCTGCACTCGCCTAAAAAGTCGCCTAAGTGGGACAGGCCCTTTAAGGTGAGAGGGTCAAAGTTTAAAGGAGTCCTTGAGGGACAAAAGTTTTTACACAGGTGGTGGGTTCCTGGAATGTGCTGCCAGGGATGTTGGTGGTGGCAGATGCAATTGTGGCGTTTAAGAGGCATTTAGACAGACGCATGGATTACAGGGAGTGGAGAGATGTGGGTTACATGCAGGGAGATGAGGTTAGCTTAGTTTGGCATCATGATCAGCACAGACATTGTGGGCCGAAGGGCCTCTTCCTGAAGTGTGGTGTTCTATGTTCCATGTTTCCCCTGTCTGGTTTGTAATTAAGTCAACAACCTTAATGTACTTTCCTTCTCAGTCTTTTCTCTATTTATTTCCTGGTCTTCGAATCTGATTGGTCTCCTCCATTTCCTGTTGAACCACAAGATGTTCTGAACTGTTCCATAACCAGCAACCTATTTCCCAACTGAAGCAGATGTGGTCAGAATCCCGACTACATCTGAATCCTCGGCCCAATCTCTAGATGTTAACATGTTGAATAGATCCATAATCAGGTTTTTTTTTTAAAACTGAAAATAGCTTCTGGGCTTGATTGTAGACTTTTAAATTGGCAATTCTCAAAGGAGAGCCTTCCAAAATTGATTTTTTTTTTTGGTTCAATATTCAGGTCTAGTTAAAACAGTGAGGCTTGAGGATATTCAGGTATTTGGAACATAGAACAGTTCAGTACAGGAACAGGCCCTTTGGCCCATATTGTCCTTGGCGAACCCAATGCCAAGTTAAACTTTGCCTGCACCTCATCCATATCCCTCCAGTCCCTGCATATTCATATTCCTATCCAAAAGCCTCTTAAACATCACTGTCGTATCTGCCTCCACCACCACCTCCGGCAGCACCTACCAGACAAATAACCTGCTCCACACATCTCCTTTAAACGTTGCCATTCTCACCTGAAACCTCGGCCCTCTGGTCCTTGACATTTCCACCATGGGAGAAAAAGGTTCCTACTGTCTACCCTATCTATGCCTCTCATAATTTCATATACTTCTATCGGGACTCCCCTCATCCACTAACGCTCCAGAGAAAACAATCCTCGCCCTTGTAACTGATTTCCTCTAATCCAGACAGCATTCTGGTAAACCCCGTCTCCATCCTCTTCACATGCCTCCTTTAATGGGGTGACCAGAACTCAAAAGGACAGGAGGAATGAGATTTTGTTTATACAGCATATTATCATGACCCGAAACGTCACCTACCCATGTCCTCCAGAGATGCTGCCTGACCTGCCGAGATACTCTAGCACTTAGTGCTCTAAGCAGGATTCCAGTATCTCGTTCCTTGTGTCTCCATCTATGTTATTACAGTTCAGGATGCCCAGTTTGAAAGAGTGGTGAAAGCAGATGCAATAAAAGATTTTCAAAATATAACTGAATATCCATAGAAAAAAAAAATGTGGTGAACAGGACAGCTCGATCTAACATCTAGTATAGGGATGATGGACTGAATGGCTTCCTTCCCTGCCAAGTGAGGCTATGGTTCTACACCTGCAGTTGATATATACACACACACACATATATATATAAACAGCACCCAGTCAGGATCGAACCAAGATTCCAGGATTCTGTGTATATATATATACTATTTAATATATATATATACCCACTCATTGAACTTTTTTTTTTCTTTTCTATTTATTATATTGTCTACAGTGTACTACTTTTACATATCTGTGTTGTGTTGCAAGTAAGAATTTCATTGTTCCGTTTCGGGACATATGACAATAAAACACTCTTGACTCTTGAGAAATGTACCACTCTCGTTTCGCCACTTCCCTCATCCTCCCCACAGTGCTTTAAGGTCCATGTGTAGCGCATGTTGTCATAAGCAACAACCAGGGCCCTCAGATGCAGCCTGGAGGCTTTGACTGCAAACCGACATTAAATTAATTCAAAGGGGAGGATATGCGAAAATATGTGTCAGGAATGTTATGAAAGGGTTCATAAGGATTAAAGATCTCAGAGCAACTGGACTGCGCTGCTGCTCTTTGCATAGAAATATGATTTGAGAAGCCAGAACGCACAAAGTACCTCCCATTATGCAGAGGTTCAGACCACTTGCTGTGCGCATCTGTAACTAACTGAAGCCACACAAATTATAATGCTCTTTGACGTCACTGTTGCCCGACTGCTGAGAATCAAGAGAGGAATTTTCCACAGATTTCCTGTGTCGGCCAATTCCCTCTCTCCAGCGTTGCCCAGGGTTGTTTGGGATTATTCGACTGGGGAGGTGGGGAGAGGGCTGTGGATGGCTCGACACAGCGCCATCTCATGGGGAAGATGAGAATTCAACACCTGGTGATAATCTCTGCACTTGGTGGCCAAGTCAATTAATATTTTTAAGGCAGAGATAGATAGAATCTTGGTTAGTACTGGTATCAGGTTTATGGGGAGAAGGCAGGAGAATGGGGTTATGAGGGAGAGATAGATCAGCCATGGATGAATGGCAGAGTAGACTTGATGGACCGAATGGCCTAATTCTAATCCTATCGCATAACTCAAGGGCTATGCATCAATTTCCTTTTGCAAATTTCCTTTAATTGGCCCTGTATATTATCAGGGTAGAAACAAGGAACTGCAATCACTGATTTACACAAAAGCAGCAGCATAGTGGTGCAGCGGGTGGAGCAGCTGCCTTACAGCGTCGGTGACCCGGGTTCCATCCTGCCCTCGGGTGCTGTCTGTGTGGAGTTTCCACACTCTCCCTGTGACCGCGTGGGTTTTCTCCGGGCCCGCCGGTTTCCTCCCCTATTCGAAAGACGTGCAAGCTTGTACGTTAATAGGCTTCTGTGAAATTGTCCCTTAGTGTGTAGGATAGAACTAGTGCACGGGTGATCAATGGCAGGCATGGACTCGGTGGGCCGAAAGAGTCTGTTTCCATGTTGTATCTATAACCTAAACTAAATTAGACACAAAGCGGTGGAGTAACTCAGCGGGTCAGGCAGCACCTCTGGAGAACATAGATTGGTGACGTTTTGGGTCAGGACCCTTCTTCAGGTTTTAAGTGTTTGGCCATTACCCAATTTCTTACAGCAGGATTAGGGGAATCAAGAACCAGGGGATAGAGGTTTAAATTGTGGAAGGCAGGATGTCACTTACTGTATCATGCTCTGACTTCATAGCTCTGTGACTCATCAACAGGGTCAGTAAAGGCAACGTGACGATGAGATCACTTTAGACTCACTTCCTGGCAGCTTACGTTAGGCTTGCTTAGAACAGGAGGGGCAACAGAGGGTGGTGGATATATGGACCAAGCTGCAAGAAAGGTACAATAACAACATTTAAAAACTGAGGCAGGTACAAGATGAACATTTAAAAGACATATGGATGGGTACATGGATAGGAAAGGCTTAGAGGGCTCTGGGCCAAACCCGGGCAGGTGGGACTAGTGCAGATGGAACATATTGATCGGCATGGAGGAGTTGGGCCGAAGGATATGTTTCCATGTATCAGTGGCTGTATGACTCCATGACTCTATCCATATACCAATCTAGGACTATTTCAACATCTCTCGTGTCTCCAGCCTAGCTGAGCTGATTTTTTAAGTATAATTAAGATACAGCATGGATACAGGCCCTTCGGCCCACCAGGTCGATGCCGGCCATTGATCATCCATTCACACTAGTTCTATGTTATCCCACCTTTGCATCCTCTCCCTACACACTAGGGGCAAATTATACAGGAACAATTAACCCATAAACCCGGACGTCTTTGTGATGTGGGATGATGAGCGGGTGGAGCGGTGGAGGAGCGCTGCTGCTGCTGCTGCTGCTGCGGCCCGACCGGAGAGTCGGAGGCTCCAACGGCAGGTCTGTGGACGGCGGCACCGGGAGCCCGCGGGTCCCTGGAGGGAGACCGCTTTTCAGGGCTCTCGCAACGGCGACTTCCCCCGCCCGAGTTGCGGGGTCGAAGAGCTCCTGGAGCGGGGCCTGACATCACTGCCCCGCGCGGCTTGGAATGGCCACGGGACTCTGCGAGCGCACGCCGGGGGCTCTAACACCAAGACCCGGTGTGCGACCTCGCACCACCCAACGTGGCTTTAATGGCCGCGGGACAATCGCCATCGCCAGCCGGGGGTTTTGACTTTGACTCTGACATGGGGGGGAGGAGAGTGCAGTGGAGATATATGTTTATTTGGCCTTCCATCACAGCAATGTGATGGATGTTTATGTAAATTATGTTGTGTCTTGGGTTTATGTGTTTGTAATGTATGGCTGCAGAAACGGCATTTCATTTGGACCTCAAGGGGTCCAAATGACAAATAAATGTATCTTGTATCTTGTATCTTGTATCTTTACAGAACACACTCAAGAACACTGCGCATTCCGTTAAAATGCTTCAAACACTGACCACAATAGGAGAATATCAGGACAGAAGAAGGGTCCCGACCTAAAACGTCAACAATCCACCTTCTCCAGAGATGCTGCCTGACCCGCTGAGTTACTCCAGCACTTTGTGTCCTTTTGTGTTAACCAGCACCTGCAGTCCCTTTGTTTTCACCTCGTCTTTCAATGGCAAATGTTGGAATTCTGAAGCCAGCACTCCTACCAACTGCTCTTCTTAGTTTCCTAAGAAAGGCTTAAAAACTGAGGTACCGGAATGGAATTCATTACATTGCTGAACATGGAACATAGAAAATAGAACAGCACAGCTCAGGAACAGGCCCTTCAGTCCACAATGTCTGTGTGGAACATGATGCCAAGTTAAACTAATTCCATCTGCCTATTCTTCCTTACCCTGCCTATCTATCTTAAAGCATCTTAAATGCCAGAATTGTATCTGCCTCCACAACCATCCCTGGAAGCACGTTCCAGGCACCCAGTGTAAAAAACTTGCCCCGTTCATCTATACTATTACTAAAACTCTCATCTTGACCACTTCCGGTCTGCGTTGTAATTAAATTTGCACAAAAACTATCCCCCATAGCGCTACGATTTTTCGTCACTGTACTCACCATTCTCCTCTGCTGCAAGTCAAATAAGTTTTGTTCTGATCGGTGAAAATAGTACAAAAGTTATGAAGGTTTAGAAATCGTAAAAACCTCCCCCTCCGGAACCCGCTGTCAATAACGCGGCGAGAATAAAAAGCTGAAGGGGCGCAGAGTGTTGAGCAACTCACGCGGAGTCAGCAGCTCGCGGAGAGTCAGCGGCTCGCTGGCTGCGTCTGCGGCGACCAGCCGGAGGCTGCTGAGTTGAACCGGAAGCCTCTGAGTGCAGCCGGAGTGGAACCGGGAGCTACTGCGTGAGGCCGAAAGCTGAAGGTGCGTGGTGAGCAGAGTGCGAGCCCCCCCCACACTCTCCCCCCCCCCCCCACCTCCCCTCCCCCCCACCTCCTTTCCCACAACCCCTCCCCCACACGCCCTCCCCTACAACCCCCCCCTCATCCCCCCTCCCCCACACCCCCTCCTCCCCCCCACACCCCTCCCCCACACGCTCCTCCCCTACAACCCCCCCTCCCTCATCCCCCCTCCTCATCCCCCCTCCCCACATCCCCTCCCCCACACGTCCCTCCCCTACAACCCCTCCCCCCCCACACCCACCCCCACCATCCTTCCCCACACATCCCTCATCCCCCCTCCCCCCACACCCCCCCTTCCCCATCCCCCCCACCCCCCCCTCCCCTGAGTGGTGGAACCCACAGCCCCATTTATATCAATGGGTCGATGGTTGAAAGGGTCAAGAGCTTCAAATTCCTGGGCGTGCACATCTCTGAAGATCTTTCCTGATCCAAGAACACTAATGCAATTATCCAGAAAGCTCATCAGCGCCTCTACTTCCTGAGAAGATTACGGAGAGTCGGTTTGTCAAGGAAGACTCTCTCGAACTTCTACAGGTGCACAGTAGAGAGCATGTTGACCGGTTGCATCGTGGCTTGGTTCGGCAATTTGAGCGCCCTGGAGAGGAAAAGTCTAAAAAAAGTAGTAAACACTGCCCAGTCCATCATTGGCTCTGACCTTCCTTCCATCGAGGGGATTTATCGCAGTCGCTGCCTCAAAAGGGCTGGCAGTATCATCAAAGGCCCACACCATCCTGGCCACACACTCATCTCCCTGCTACCTTCAGGTAGAAGGTACAGGAGCCTGAAGACTGCAACAACCAGGTTCAGGAATAGCTACTTCCCCACAGCCATCAGGCTATTAAAACTGGCTCGGACAAAACTCTGATTATTAATAACCCATTATCTGTTATTTGCACTTTATCAGTTTATTTATTCATGTGTGTGTATATATATATATTATGGTATATGGACACACTTATCTGTTTTGTAGTAAATGCCTACTACGTTCTGTGTGCTGAAGCAAAGCAAGAATTTCATTGTCCTATACAGGGACACATGACAATAAACTCACTTGAACTTTGAATATTGCTTTGGGGAAACGGGTTGAGTTGGGGGAACAGGCGAGTGGTGGAACATTGCGTTGGGGAATGGATTGCGTTGGGGGGACCAGGCCTCCCATGTGACTGGGACCCAACGGGTCCCACTTAATCTAATCTCCTATAAACGTTGCTCCTCTTACCTTAAATCCGTGGTTGACATTCCCACCATGGGGAAAAGGTTCTGACTGTCTACCCTATCTATGCCTCTCATAACTTTATAACCTTATTTAGATTAGATTTTTATTTGTTTTGCCTATAGATGCAGATTATCATTGCAAGTCTGGAGAAAATGGAACTTTGGTTCCTTGCTAATCATTTCTAATCATTTGGGAATAAAACAGTAGAGATGAAATTAAAAGGCATCCTCTCTGTCCCACTGCCTAACATAAACGTTGAGTTCATTTGCACACCCTCTACTGGGCTAATGTGAAATTTCCTTTTTGAGAAGTTTCACCTTTTGGACTTGTGCCACTGAACTGGTGACAAATTGAATGGAGTTTAATTGTCTTCAGGCAGCCCTACTTTGATTCACTATCTATGTGAGTTCAGATAAATATCTTTGTGAATTCTTTCAATTTTAAACCTCTCACCCTCCCCTCTCTCCCACAACACCCTTTCTTTCCGCCACCCTCTTCCCCGCTGCCCCTACCTGGACTTGTATCTATCTCTCCCCTCCCCCTCTCCTTCAACTTCATTCCTTCATAATTCTCAACTTCAATCCTTTTTGTCTCAAACCTTTATTTAATCTCCGGCCTTTGCCCAATCATAGAAACATAGAACATAGAAATTAGGTGCAGGAGTAGGCCATTCGGCCCTTCGAGCCTGCACCGCCATTCAATATGATCATGGCTGATCATCCAACTCAGTATCCCCTACCTGCCTTCTCTCCATACTTAGCCACAAGGGCCACATCTAACTCCCTCTTAAAATATAGCCAATGAACTGGCCTGAACTACCTTCTGTGGCAGAGAATTCCAGATATTCGCCACTCTCTGTGTGAAAAATGTTTTTCTCATCTCGGTCCTAAAAGACTTCCCCCTTATCCTTAAATTGTAACCCCTTGTTCTGGACTTCCCCAACATCGGGAACAATCTTCCTGCATCTAGCCTGTCCAACCCCTCAAGAATTTTGTAAGTTTCTATAAGATCCCCTCTCAATCGCCTAAATTCTAGAGAGTATAAACCAAGTCTATCCAGTCTTTCTTCATAAGACAGTCCTGACATCCCAGGAATCAGTCTGGTGAACCGTCTCTGCACTCCCTCTATGGCAATAATGTCCTTCCTCAGATTTGGAGACCAAAACTGTACGCAATACTCCAGGTGTGGTCTCACCAAGACCCTGTACAACTGCAGTAGAACCTCCCTGCTCCTATACTCAAATCCTTTTGCAATGAAAGCTAACATACCATTCGCTTTCTTTACTGCCTGCTGCACCTGCATGCCTACCTTCAATGACTGGTGTACCATGACACCCAGGTCTCGCTGCATCTCCACCTTTCCCAATCGGCCCCCATTTAGATAATAGTCTGCTTTCCCGTTTTTGCCTCATCTGCCGATCAAAACCCCCTCTCGCCTGCGTTCACCTATTCCTTGCCAGGATTTGTCCCGCCCCTCCTAGCTTTCTTCCCGTTCCCCTTTGCTGCACAATCAGTCTGACCAAGGGTCCCGACCTGTAATGGCACCTGTCCATGTTCTCTAGAGATGCTGCCTGACCCGCTGAGTTTAGTTTAGAGATACAGCGCGGAAACAGCCCCTTCGGCCCACCAAGTCCGCACCGACCAGCAATCCCTGCACACTAACACTATCCTACACACATTTGGGACAATTTTAACCTGATACCAAGCCAATTAACCTGCAAACCTGTACGGCTTTGGAGTTTGGGAGTAAACCGGAGATCCCGGAGAAAACCCACGCAGGTCATCGGGAGAACGTACAAACTCTACAATCAGCACCCGTAGTCGGGATGGAACTCGGGTCTCTGGTGCTATACGGCAGTCAAGAGGCTGTTCCACAGTACGAGCTAACTCCCAAGTTTAAAAAAATAATCAAACTCGTGGTAAGCACGTAGAATGTACGTAGTGAGTACATCGGAGCTCAGGACGTCTCTTCGCAGCTCGTAATGCTAACGGCAGGTACTCGGAAACGCGGTAAGCTCATGAAGATTTTTTCAACTTTGTGTCTTGTTTTGTAAAGCATCGGCAGTTTCGTGTTTTCTACATCGTAATGTACAGACCAACTTCTGAAAGGACTGAACATCCTCAATAGAAAAAAAATCCCAACTATAATAATCTCTTAGATAGACATCTCAAAGACAATTTGAACACAATTTAGTTTGTCTTGTGGAAAACGACAGCCAAAGTTTGCATCTGGAGTTACTCAGAAGGCCCCAGCAGTGATCTCGGGGATGGCTAAAGCATTTCACAGCAAATGTAGGATAGCACAGTAGTGCAGCGGGTAAAGCAGCTGCCTTACAGCGCCAGAGACCCAGATTCCATCCTGTGCTGTCTGTGTGGAGTTTCCACACTCTCCCAGTGACCATGTAGGTTTTCTCCAGGTCCTCTGGTTTCCTCCCACATCCCAAAGACATGCGGGTTTGCAGGTTAATTGACCTCTGCAAATTGTCTGAAGCGTGCAGGAGTGATAGTGCGTGCGGGTCGGAGTGGTGGATGGTTGGCGTGGACTCATTGTTTGCACACGGCAACTCTAAAAATAAATGAAGAAGGTCCCGACCCAAAACATCGCCAGTCCATTTCCCTCCACAGATGCTGCCTGACCCGCTGGGTTCCTCCAGCACTTAGTGTTTTGTCAAGATTCCAGCATCTGCAGTTCTTTGTGTCCTACAGCTTGCGGGCTATTTTTGAAATAGGTTTTTAATTCCAATGTAAACTTGCAGACAGACTAGTCCCAGGTGAATTGCCAGAAAAGTCAGCAACAGATAGATACCCAATTGTATCGCCTGGTGCAAAATAACCAAATGCGATTATGGAGCCAATGTCAGGTAACATTTATCCAATCTTTCAAATGTTTAGGTTTCGTCTTCATTCTGTCAAGGTTGTGAATCATTTAAACTGGCATTTAAGGTGGTGCAAGAACAACAGAGTGGCAGGCTTGTAGGCATTGGCACTGGTCCTGCACTCGCTGGAGTTTAGAAGGATGAGTGGGCACATCATTAAAATATACCAAATCGTGAAAGGCCTGGATAGAGTGAATGTGGAGAGGATGTTTCCGCTAGTGGGAGAGTCTAAGACCAGAGGGCACAGGCTCAGAATAAGAGGATGTACCTTCAGAAAGAAGATGAGGAGGAACTTATTTAGTCAGAGTGTGGTGAATCTGTGGAATTCATTGCCACAGACAGCTGTGGAGGTCGTCAATGGATATTTTGAAAGCGGACATTTTCAGATTCCTGATTAATTTGGGTGTCAGGGGTTATGAGGTTAAGAGAGAAAGATAGATCAGCCGTGGTTGAATAGTGGAGTAGACTTGATGGGCCTAATGGCTTAATATGAACCTGAGGGACAACTTGTTTCATACAGAGGGTGGTGGGTTTCAAACGAAGCCTCACTGAGGTTCAAATGACAATAAATATTGTATTGTGGGTATATGGAACTAGCTGCCAGAGGCAGGTACTATAACAACATTTAAAAGACACTTGAATGGGTACATGGGTTGGAAGGGTTTAGAGGGATATGGGCCAAATGTGACCAGGTGGGACTAGTGTAGTTGGGGCATCTTGGTTAGCATGGACAAGTTGGGCCGAAGAGCATGTTAACGTGCTGTATGAGTCTATGACGCCTTGTTTTGTCAGTATCTGTCTTTTCCAATGTTAATGCAAGGATCTCCTTCTCGTGGAGCACAGATTATGCACCATAATCATAAATTAATTAATCTTATGAGCAGAATTACGTTATTTGGCCCATCAAGTCTACTCCGCCATTCAATCATGGCTGATCTATCTTTCCCTCTCAACCCCATTCTCCTGCCTTTTCCCCATAACCCCAGTTCCCTTATGACCTTATGGCCTTTCTTCAGTTTGACCCGAGCCAAAACGTCACCTATCAAAACGTCACTGATGCTGCCTGACCCGCTGAGTTACTCCAGCATTTTTGTCTCGTTCCTTGGTAAACCAGCATCTGCAGTTCCTTGCTTCTACAGACGACGTTTCAGGCTGGGACCTTTCCCGTCGGTACTCCAGCGCTTCAAGTCGCGTTTGTTTCTCCAGTCCTTAACTGTACTCCCATAACTCACATTTGCCAAAGGCACCTCATGTCAGAGCCACCCCACATAACTATCTTGCTTGTGTCACACTCGTGAAACCTGCCGGCTCTGTTTATGCAAACGCTGTCATGTTAAATCAATGTCTTCTCTTGAAACTCTTTCCATTCTTACTAAATCAACAACGTTACCAGCCTCCTACTGGAAGGTAGGTGGAAAATTAATAACCTTGGGGGAGGGCTGGGCGTTACTCAACGAAAATTGTTTCCACCAGAAAAACAATCATAAATAATTCTCCTTCGAGCTATTGTTGAAGCGCAACATCTGAACATTCAAAACAAAGTTTGACTCCAAGCAAAACAATTGTGTAGATAGTTGCATCGAGATCCAAGAAATTTCCAATGAAAGAAATATGTGGTGATAATATGCAGAAGAAAATAGGAGCAATGGTGGACCACCTCCCTTCAAAGCGCTGGAGGAACTCGCTAGTTCATAAGTTTATATGTTTAGTTTAGAGATGCAGCACGGAAACAGGCCCTGCTACCCACCAAGTCCGCACCGACCAGCGATCCCCGCACATTAACATTATCCTACACACACTAGAGACATTTTTTACACTTATAACGAGCTAATTATCCTACAAACCTGTACTTCTTTGGAGTGTGGGAGGAAACCGAAGATCTCGGAGAAAACCCACGCGGTCACGGGGAGAGCGTACAAACTCCGTACAGACAGTACCCGTAGTCAGGATCGAACCCGGGGCTCTGGCGCTGCAAGCGCTGTAAGGCAGCAACTCTACCGCTGTGCCACCGTGCCGCCCTACGTTGTAGGAGCAGAATTAGGCCATTCGGCTCATCAGGTCTACTTCGCCATTCAATCATGGCTATTCTATCTTTCTCTCTCAACCTCATTCTCCTGCTTTCTCCCCATAACCCCCCCGACATCCGTACTAATCAAGAATCTGTCAACCTTCAGCTTGAAATTGCCCATTGACTTGGCCTGCACAGTCGTCTGTGGCAATGAATTCCACAGATTCACCACCAATGGGTCAGGCAGCATCCGGGGAGGGGATGCTCAGGCAATGTTTCGGGTCAGGCAAAGAATGTCGTCTTTCCATTCCCCTCCACAGATCCTGCCTGACCCATTGAGTTCATCTGGCACTTTGTTTTTGCTCTCGAATCCAGCGAGCAATTTCCCTCCTGGGATAAATAAGGTTGTATCATCGTATTGTCTCGTATCCGCAGTCCCTCCTGTCTTCAAATTGATCCTGGCTGATCTGGTATATCATCTCATCTTTTATTTTGCTCCAGTTTCCAATAGCTCTCAGTTCTCTGTTCTCAGAAGCAAAACTATCACATTCACAATCACAATAATATGTTATTAGCCAAGTATGTTTTGCAACATATGAGGAATTTCATTTGCCAAGTCAGTAACACAAATAAAAAGCAACGGAACACACAAAGCACATTTTAACATAAACATCCAACACAGAGACTCCATCACATTCCTCACTGTGATGAAAGGCGAAAAACAGTTCAATCTCTTCCCTTTGTTCTCCCACAGCCTTGAGCCCTCTGTTGATGGGATGATCTTGACTCCCGTTGCCAGCGGCGTTTGGGCCCTCCGTGTCAAGGCGATTAGCTCCTGCATCGGGGGACGTCAGCTACCCTGCGCCGGGCGATCAAACCTCTCGTCAGGGCAGGTCGAACCTTCCGCGACGTTGGAGCCCCGACATCCACGGCCTCTCCCGAGACTGCGAGCTCCCGGTGAAGAGACCGCAGGTCGCGGTTGGAGTGATCCCAGGCAAGGGATCGACTGCGATGTTAAGTCCACGCCCCGCGGTGGGGCCCAAGGACAATCCGAGGAGGCCTCCAGCTCCATCGATGGTAGGCCGCAGAACAACTGGAGAATGCGATCTGAAAATTAATCGCATCTCCGGCAAGGTGAGAAACTGAAAGAAAAGTTTCCCCCGACCCCTCCCCCCACATAAAACAAACCGGAGAACATTTACACAAACTTTAAACACACACTAAAAATTAAAAAAAGACAAGAAAACAAACAGACTGTTGGTGGGGCTGCCAACACTACCCTACACACACTGGGGACAATTTACAATTTACAGAAGCAAATTAACCTAGCGTCTCTGGAATGTGGGAGGAAACCAGCACCCGGAGAAAACCCATGCAGGTCATGGGAAGAACGTACAAACTCCGTACAGAAAGCACCCATAGTCAGGATCGAACCCGGGTCACGGGCGCTGTGAGGCAGTAATTCTACCACTGCGCCACCAGACCGTCCTCTGTTGGTCCGGCAAAATGGATAATCCGGCAAGGCTCTGGAACCAAGGATGCCGGAAATTCGGCGGTGGACCTACAATCGAATCACTGGGAATATTTGATACTTTACAACTAATACTTTGATGCTGCCTTTTTCAAACTCTTTCTGAAGAAGGCTCCTGACTCTAAACATCACCTGTCCATGTTCCTCTGGAATACTGTCTGACTCACTGAGTTACTCCCGGCCTTTGTGTCTTCTTAACGTGGACGGGTGATCAATGGTGGGCGTGATATTAGTTGGCTGGAAGGTCTGTTTCTATGTAGTGTCTCTAAACTAAACTAAACCAAACCAAACTAAACAGGAACAGGCCCTTTGGCCCACAACGTCTGTGCCGCACATGGTGCCAAGTTAAACTATTCTTCTCTGCCTGCACGTGATCCATATCATTCCATTCCCTGCATGCCTGCCTGCCTATCTAAAAGCCTCTTAAATGCCACTGTTGTATTTGCCTCCACCACCACCCCTGGCAGCACGTTCCAGGCACCAGCACTGTCTGACCAACATACATGTTTCCCATCCCCCCGCACCGACCAGCGATCACTCTATCCTACACACGAGGGACAACTTTACATCTTACCAAAGCCAACTAACCAATAAACCTGTACGTCTTTGGAGTGTGGGACGAAACTGGAGCACCAGGAGAAAACCTACACAGTCACAGGGAGAACGTACAATGTTCATGCAGCTAATCCCTCATTCTACTACCATCAGTTTAAATCCAGCTGAACGCAAACATGTGGACGAATTAAAAGAAAATACTTTTAGAAGATAAATGATCCACATTTCTAGATCAAGAAATAAACCTTTTGACTTGAATAGTTAGTCTAATCTCCACCTCACGATATCAAAACACACTGTCTGTGATACAGTATATTGGTTTGCATATTACAAGCACATCATTAAGAATGAACTGTCTAAAACAGCCTTGATCAAAAACACCTGTGTGTTTAGAATAGTTTCATTTTAAACCTGACTGTTCGAAGATTAAAGTCCCATCATGTTTATCTTGCACAAGAGCATTTTTTAATGTAATAACTAAATTGGTTTATAAAAGAGCCTTTAAAAAAAAAAGATGTTCAGTTTTTGCCCTTTCATCCAAGAAAGTGATCTATTGTGTGAGGCAGAGACTGGTGGTAAATCCCCCCCACCCCCCACCCCGTTGTTTTTTTGCATAGAAACTGTGCTGCCTTGAAGGGGGTGGGGGAAAGCTGGAAAAGAGAGGTGGTGGCAGGACAAAGCAAGTGAGTTTAGTTTAGTTTAGTTTAGAGATACAACGCAGAAACAGGCCCTTCGGCCTACCGAGTCCGCAGCGGCCAGCAATCCCCGTATACTAATGCTATCCTGCACAGACGAGGGGCAATTTATAATTTATGGAAGCCAATTACCTACAGACCTGTATGTCTTTGGAATGTTGGAGGAAACCAGAGCTCCTGGAGAAAACCCACGCAGGTCACGGGGAGAACGTACAAACTCAGACAACTGGAGCAGCCGGAGGAAACTCACATGTCACAGGGAGAACGTGCAAACACCACATAGTCAGCACCCGAGGTCAGGATGGCACCCAGGTCCCTGGTGCTGTGAGGCAGTGGCTGTACCACTGTGCCACCGTCACTACTGATGAACATCCTATATCATGCAGATGCAGATATGATGCAGAGATGCAGATAACATGCAGATATTCAGCTGCACAATCCTTGACAACCTTCCTCATCCCGCTCCCGTTGGGCAGAAAATACAGAAGCTTGAAAGCGCGTACCATCAGACTCAGGAACGGCTTCTTCCCATCTGTAATCAGGCTTCCGAACGGTTCTTCCATAAGCTCGGGTACTGTCTGATTCACCTGTACTCCCATTGCGGACATTGGACTTTGTCTCTGGAACTGATGCGCTACAATGCTGAGAACTAGATTCTGCACTCTGTATCTTCCCCTTTCCACAATCTATTGTACTTGAATGTGACTTGATTGTATATTTGTATCATATGATCTGGTCTGATTTGATAACATGCAAAACAAAACATTTCACTGTACCTCAGTGCACCTGACAATAACACATCTAAATCGATACCTAAACATGCTCATCTGCAATCTCGGAAAAGAGCATTGATAATGAGTTCATCAATTGCATCGATTCGGTTGCAGCTTGGATATTTCCTCTCATAGAGAGTGGCAATAATTTTAACAATGGGTTAAGCTCGTGAATAAGCCAACGCACGGACTTACAATACATTAAAAGTCTGAAGCTCGGTGCAAGCAAATAATATTATGGTCGGCATGTTTGTCTTTTGGTGGTTAAACACGAGGTTGGACAAAATCTCAAATGTGGCCTAAATTCTATGAATCGAGTGTTTCGGTATAAATAACCACAAAACAAGAATATAACTGTGTCAGCTATTAACCGCGGCAAAGTATAACTCTGTAGTTGAAAAACGTGGCTGCTCTACGTAAGAACTGAATAAAAATAATTCTCTTGGCAGTAAGAATGAGAAATAGAAAAAATATTTACACAGTCACTATGGAAATGACAGTGGAAACACAGGGACCCTGACAGAATGCCTGACAGAAGCCCTATTGTTCTTCGCCTGTCTCTGCTTTGGTCTAGTAACAGGAACTTGCCATAGTAACAGGAACTTCATAGATCCATGTCTTGACTAAAGAGGCCGGCGTCTTTTTGGACTTAGATGTCCGACCATTAGTTTTGCGGTGGTATTTAGTGGTGAGATCTTGTCCAAGTGTTGGGACCATTGAATGTGCACATCACCACCTCCATCTCTTAATGCTCAGCTTATTTTAGAGGGAGCTTAGCTTAGAGGGATAGCGTGGATACAAGACACAGGGCCCTCGGCCCACTGAGTCCACGCTGACTGTTGAACACTCGCACACCTCTGCTTTCCATCCATTTACAAAGGGGAGCAGCAGTACAGTTGTTGCATTACAACGCCAGTGACCTGGGTTCGATCCTGACTACAGGTGCTGTCTGTACGTAGTTTCCCAGGGAGCTCCGGTTTCCTCCCACCCTCCAAAAACGTGCAGATTTGTTGGTTAAATGGCTATGTTACAATTCCAAATTGCCTCTAGTGTGTGTAGGATAGTGTCAGTGTGCGGGGATCGCTGGTCGGCATGGACTCGGTAGGTCAAAGGGCCTGTTTCCATACTGTATCTCTAAACTAAACTAAACTAAACCAAACTAGTAGGTAGACACAAAATGCTGGAGTAACTCAGCGGGACAGGCAGCATCTCTGGAGAGAAGGAATTCCTTTGATTTAAACCAGCATCTGCAATTCTCTCCTAAACTAAACTGGTTCTATCCTATACACCAGGGCAGTTTATAGAAGCCAACTAACCTGCAAACCTTTGGAATGTGGTGTACCTGGAGAAAACCCACGTGGTCACGGGGGGAACATGCAAACTCGGCAATAACAGCACCAACAGCCAGGATCGAACTCGGGTCTCTGGGGCTGTAAGGCAGAAACTCTACTGTTGCGCCATCGTGCCGCCCCATGTTAATGGATGGAATGGGAATAAACTCAATGGCCAAACTCCAGCTTCAGTCCAGATGCATATATATGAAGTATATCCATATTGAAATATGAAGCATCTGCACTGATGTAATCCCTCTCCTTCAACACCTGCAATGAATAATCGGAATAAGAATCCAGTTTCACATGTAACATCACCAAGGACCTGGTCCAGCTGAAACTAACTGGAGCTGAGGAATAAATGGCCAGAAAGAAATAGACAGAGAGAGAGGAAAGAGAGAGAGGAAAGAGGGAGAGAAAAGAGGGAGAGGAAAGAGGGAGAGGAAAGAGGGAGAGGAAAGAGGGAGAGGAAAGAGGGAGAGGAAAGAGGGAGAGGAAAGAGGGAGAGGAAAGAGGGAGAGGAGAGAGGGAGAGGGAGGGGGAGAGGGAGGGGGAGAGGGAGAGGGGAAAGGGAGAGGGGAAAGAGGGGAGGGAGAGGGAGAGGGAGAGAGAGAGAGATGGGCAAGTGGGAGGCAAAAGGAGGAAAGTGAGAGAAATAGATGAATGAGAGAGAGGAGAGAAAGAGAGAGGGAGAGAATGCGACAGATGAGTATGGGAGGGAAAGAAGAGGAAGATGGAGAAATAAGAGACAGATAGGCAAGAGAGAAAAAGAGCAAAAAAGGGAGAAACAGGTGAGCGAGAAAGAGGGAGAGAGAGAGATAAAGGGGAGAGAGGGAGGGAGAGAAGGAGGGAAAGAGAGAGACAGATGAGCAAGAGAGAGAGAGAGAAGAGATGCTGCCTGACCTGTCAAGGGTTGCGAGCATTTTCTGTAACTCTAATCGAGCCAGAGGTGGACAGGTATAAGTCTATCCCTCTCCCTCTCCAGCTTACAGCTTTGGCACCTACTGAACCTTAGTCCATTCAAACCACCCTGAGATACACCATTTTGGGTCAAATTCTAGTATTGTGGGCCACAAACTCTATTCTCCAATAGCTGCCCATACAGCCCTGTTCATTTAGACACAGTTAGGCCTTGTTACAATACTTACTTATTTATACTGTTTTGTTAACAGTTGGAAAATGTTGCGACATTTCATTTAATCTTTATTGTTGTTTGCTGAATGAACTGAAACCTTAAACAGATGGACAGTAAAGATAAAAAGATTGTGCCCCTTATCCCAAGCAATTATGGGATTTATTTATTTTACTCTTGAAGGAAAATAACATTTACTTACTTTGTATCCACTCTGCAAGGAGCACTTTATAAATCTCATGTCAAAGTCTTTCGGCAACGAGCCTATTTCTGCAGATCAGCCGCCATTTCCCTTGGCATTCTGACCTCTCTTCCATAGACTCCATCCGCACCTCACACTGCCTCGGCACGGCCACCAGCATAATCAAGGACCTCTTCTCCCCTCTCCCGTCAGGTGTGAAAACGCACACCTCCAGATTCAGGGGCAGTTTCTTCCCAGCTGTTATCAGGCGACTGAACCATCCTACCAACAACTAGAGAGCGGTCCTGAGCTACCATCTACCTCATTGGAGACCCTCGGACTATCTTTAATTGGATTTTATCTTGCACTAAGCGTTATTTCCGTTATCCTGTACCTGTTCACTATGGACGGCTTAGCACACAACAAAAAAGGTTTTCACTGTATCTTTCGATACATATGACAATAATACACAAAACTAAGTTAAACTAAACTTTGCAAAAGCATTCCCTCAAGTAGTGACCTTGCAGATGGATCACAACACAATAGGAGCAGGACTGACATTACATCAAGGACGGAATTTTGAGGCTTTATAAAGTTGCTGGTCAGGCCACTATTGGAATATTGTAAGCCGTTTTAGGTCCCATATCTGAGGAAGGATGTGCTGGTGTTAGAGAGGGTGCAGAGGAGGTTTACGTGAATGATCCTGGGGATGGCTGGGTTAATCGAGTCATAGAGTGATACAGTGTGGAAACAGGCCTCTCGGCCCAACTAGCCCACACTGGCCAACATGTCCCATCTACACTAGTCCCACTTGCCTGCGCTTGGTCCATATCCTTCCAAACCTGTCCGATCTGTGTACCTGTCTAACTGTTTCTTAAACTGTTTTTCTTACCAGGAAAAAAAAATACTATGATTGTATGCACGTAAATAGATTTATTTATAGCTCATATTTATGTCACTCTTCTAGGGAGATGCTAACTGCATTCCGTTGTCTCTGTACTGTACACTGCACAATGACAATAAAGTTGAATCTGAATCTGAACAATGGGGTAGTCCCAGCCTCAACTACCTCCTCTGGCAGCTTGTTCCATATACCCACCACCCTTTGTGAGAAAAAGTTACCCCTCGGATTCCTATTAAATCTTTTCCCCTTCACCTTGAACCTATGTCCTCTGGCCCTCGATTCCCCTACTCTGGGCAAAAGACTCTGTGCATCTACCCGATCTATTCCTCTCATGATCTTATACACCTCTATAAGATCACCCCTTATCCTCCTGCACTCCATGGAATAGAGACCCAGCCTACTCAACCTCTCCCTATAGCTCACACCCTCTAGTCCTGGCAACATCCTCATAAATCTTTTCTGAACCCTTTTAAACTTGACAATATATTTTAATTAACATGGTGCCCAGTACTGAACACAATATTCTAAATTCAGTCTCACCAACATCTTATACAACTGCAACATGACCTCCCAACTTCTATACTCACTATTCTGACTGATGAAGGCCAAAGTGCCAAAAGCCTTTTTGACCACCTTTTTGACCACCTTATCTACCTGCGACTCGACCTTCAAGGAACCATGCACCGCACTCCTAGATCCCTCTGCTCTTCAACACTACCCAGTGACCATTTACTATGTAGGTCCTGCCCTTGTTTGACGCCTTAAATGCAACACCTCACACATTGTTCTCATCCAAATTATTGATGTAGATGACAAACAGTAATGGGCCCACCACCGAACCCTGAGGCACCCCACTAGTCACAGGCATCCAGTCTGAGACGCAACCTTCCACCATTACCCTCTGCTTCCTTCCATGGAGCCAATTTGCTCTCCATTCAGCTATCTCTCCTTGGATCCCCCATGCAATCTAACCTTCCAGAGCAGCCTACCACGCGGCACCTTGTCAGACGCCTATATGAAAAGCATCTGACCCGCTCTGGGCCTGTATTCGCTGGAGTTTAGAAGGATGAGGCAGGGATCTCATTGAAACCTACCTGATCAGAGTGGATGTGGAGAGGATGTTTCTCGGAGTGGGAGAGTCTAGCACCTGAGTGCATAGCCTCAGAATAAAAGGATGTACCTTTAGAATGGAGATGAGAAGACATTTCTTGAGGCAGAGAGGGTGGTGAATCTGTGGAATTCAATGGGGAAAGTCATTGGATACTTTTAAAGCAGAGATTGATAGGCTTTTGATTTTTTTTTTAAAGGCATGAAAGGTTGTGGGGAGAAGGTTGGAGAATGGGATTGAGAGGGAAAAATAGATCAGCCATGATGGAACAGTAAAGCAGACTTAATGTGCTGAATGGCCTAATTCTGCTCCAATGTCTTATGATCTGATGGACTAATTTAATCCAGAATCTGTACAGGCCCCATTTCCCTGATCTTTTCAAAATCCACTGGCCTCCACCTCACATGCAATGCATCACATGTCACCACATGTACCTTGGTGCAGTGAAATTCATTTATGGCATGCAATTCAGTTAGAATCTTACTATATCTAGGTACAATCATACTAAAGTACAGCAGTGTAAAAATAGTAGGTTATACTGAAAGAGGGAACTGCACTGGAGAATCGAAGGTTACACAGAAAAGCTAGGCAACGTTTCGGGCCGAAACCCCTACGGTCTGAAGAAGGGTTTCGGCCCGAAACGTTGCCTATTTCCTTCGCTCCAAAGATTGCCACCCGCTGAGTTTCTCCCAGGTTATACTGAGGGAGTGCACAAGAGTTGCCACATTTCCAGCGCCATCTTGTATCCTTACCGTTCAAAGTTGTTAAACATGTAGAGTGTTAACTTGTCCATAAAATCCCGTTGTCCTGGTGATGGCACTGGGTCAAAGTCGCAGGGAATCAGCCTGGCCAGAGGATGTTGTTGATGCCGTCCACCGCCGCTCTGTGCCGCTGCAGGCCGCCTCCGATGCATGGGCTCGGCTTCTTGGAGCGGAACCCAATCTAATCGAGCCCCAGGCTGCTGCTGGGCCTCCAGCGGCCCACTCCACCAACACATCCACCCAGATTCATTGACGTGGATAGACAGAGAAGGTTATGAGGAGACCTTGACTCACTATTTTCAAATTAACCAGCCTCTTTCCCCCAGGGTAGAAATGTCAAAGATTCCAAGGCATAGCTTTAATGTAAGAGGGGCAAAGTTTAAAAGAGATGTGCAGAGTAAGTTTTGTACACGGAGAGTGGTGGGTGCCTGGAACACACGGCCAAAGCAGATGGGGTAGAGTTGATTGAGAGTCTTTTAGATAGGCACATGGAATATGCAGGCAATGGAGGAATATAGATCATGAGCAGGCAGGGATTAGTTTATCTTGCCATTTTGTTCAGCATGGACATTATGGGGCGAATGGCCTTTCCTCTGCTGAACTATTCTATGTTCTATATACCTGAATCTCCTCAACTCTCTGTTTTAACTAGGCCAAAGGGCCCGTTTCTGTGCTGTACTGTTTTATGTTCTATGTGGAAGAAAATATATTTATTCATTAGCTTGACCACTTCTCGTCAACGTGCTTTTGGCCAATATCTAAGAAATAATTGAGTTTGGGTTCAAAACGAATTATGTTAAAAATGTGTAATTGTAATTGGGGGTCTACCACCTCCTTCGGGGTACAGTGTGGAGATAGACCCTTCGGCCCACTAAGTCCGCGCCGACCAGCGATCAGTCCAGATACTAGCACTATCTTGCACACTAGAGGCAAGTTACAATTTACAGAAGCCAATTAACCTACAAACCTGCACGTCTTTGGAATATGGGAGGAATCCGGAACTCCCGGGGAAAACCCACGCAGTCACAGGGAGAACGTACAAACTCTGTACAGGCAGCACCCATAGTCAGGATCAAATCCAGATCTCTGGCGCTGTAAGGCAGCGACTCTACCGCTGCGCCACCGTGCCATCCTCTTGTAGCTCGTTGCATGTACACACCACCCGCTGTGCGAACAAGTTTCCCTCGGGTCTCTCTGAAATCTTCCCCCTTAAATCTATACCCTCTAATCCCCGACCCTGGTAAGAAGATGATGAGCAATCCTCCTAATCTTTCCGCTTGCTTTTTATCCTCCAGATATTTATGGGATTTTTTAAAACCTGCTAAGAGATTCCTTGGGACAACATGACATTGAAAATGATTTTATAACTCTTAATAAAGACAAATAGAGATAATGTGATTACATTTCTTTCTACAAGGCTAATCCTATTAAATCTCGGTTCTATTATTGGTTAACAAGATAATGGCTATTGATAGCTCATCTTGTTAAAGGCCCCAGTAATGTCACTGTTTTAAATAGGTACTCTGCTGTGCTAAACGATGCCTTCATCTGTGATTAAAAAGGACACAAAGTGCTGGAGTAACTCAGCGGGGTCAGGCAGCATCTCTGGAGAACATGTCTGGGTGACTGCTCGGGTCGGGGATAAAAGTGAAGGAAGAATACTTTGGACCTGGGGATTGCTCTGTTATTTAACAAACATGGGTGATCTGATCTTACCATCAATTCCAAGTTAATCCCTGTAGCCTGTAATTGCTCAACGCTCCAACAGTCAAAGAACCCATCTATCTCGATCATGAATATATGCAACAACTCTGCCTCTGTTTAGTTTACAGATACTGCGTGGAAACGGGCCCTGCGGACCACCGAGTCTGCACGGACCGATGATCACCCAGTACACCAGTTCCATCCTACATACCAGGGACTACTTACATAAGTCAATTCACCAACAAACCTGCATGTCCTTGGAGTGTGGGAGGAAACCGGAGCACCAGGAGAAAACCCACGCAGTTCACATGGAGAATGTGCAATCGCCGTACAGACAGCACCCAAGGTCAGGATAGAACCCGCGTCTCTGACGCTGCAAGGTAGCACCTCCACCGCCACACCACACCAAGAGTGGCCCTATTGTCACCCACTCTGTTCTTCGTTGGGATGGAGAATTCCAAATCCCAAAGAAGAAAATCTTCCGATCTTTGCCTTAGATGGGCATTCCCTTATTCTAGAACTGTTTAATTGAATTTGGAGATAGAGCATGGAAATAGTCCCTTCGATCCACCGAGTCCACACCAATTGACGTTCTTACAAGTTCTACATTATCTCACTTTCACATCAACTCCCTACACACTAGGGGCAATTTACAGAGGCTAATTAAACAACAAACCACCACATCTTTAGGATAGAGTCAAAGTCGTACAGCGTGGAAACAGGCCCTTCGGCCCAACTTGCCCCCACCGACCAACATGTCCCATCTACGCTAGTCCCACCTGCCTGAGTTTGGCCCATATTCCTCTAAACCTGTCCTATCTATGTACCTGTCTAAATGTTTCTTAAACGTTACGATAGTACCTGCAATGTGGAAGTGGGAGGATGTGGGCGGATGGGCTGGGATGTGGGAGGAAACCAGAGCACATGGGTAAGCACATGTGGTCACAGGAGGAACATGCAAACTATACAGACTGGTCAGAAACGTACTAGTCAATTCAAGATTTTCCCACGGGGCAAGAAGCATACATCCTGTTAAAACCCACACACTGTTATTCTTCCAAACTCCAGGGGCTGTTGTAGCAACTTATTTGCTTGTTGCACTTCAGACAACTTCCTCCAACCCAGAAATCAACTGTGTGAAACATAGAAACATAGAAAATAGGTGCAGGAGTAGGCCATTCGGCTCTTTGAGCCTGCACCGCCATTCGATATGATCATGGCTGATCATCCAACTCAGTATCCAATCCCTGCCTTCTCTCCATACCCCCTGATCCCTTTAGCCACAAGGGCCACATCTAACTCCTCCTTAAATATAGCCAATGAACTGGCCGCAACTACCTTCTGTGGCAGAGAATTCCACAGATTCACCACTCTCTGTGTAAAAAATGATGTTATCATCTCGGTCCTAAAAGACTTCCCTCTTATCCTCAAACTATGACCCCTAGTTCTGGACTTCCCCAACATCGGGAATAATCTTCCTGCATCTAGCCTGTCCAACCCCTTAAGAATTTTGTAAGTTTCTATAAGATCCCCCCTCAATCTTCTAAATTCTAGCGAGTACAAACCGAGTCTATCCAGTCTTTCTTCATATGAAAGTCTTGACATCCCAGGAATCAGTCTGGTGAACCTTCTCTGTACTCCCTCTATGGCAAGAATGTCTTTCCTCAGATTAGGAGCCCAAAACTGTACGCAATACTCCAGGTGTGGTCTCACCAAGACCCTGTACAACTGCAGTAGAACCTCCCTGCTCCTATAGTCAAATCCTTTTGCTATGAATGCTAACATACCATTCGCCTTCTTCACTGCCTGCTGCACCTGCATGCCTACTTTTAATGACTGGTGTACCATGACACCCAGGTCTCGTTGCATCTCCCCCTTTCCTAATCGGCCACCATTCAGATAATAATCTACTTTCCTGTTTTTGCCACCAAAGTGGATAACCTCACATTTATCCACATTATACTGCATCTGCCATGCATTTGCCCACTCACCCAGCCTATCCAAGTCACCTTGCAGCCTCCTAGCATCCTCCTCACAGCTAACAATGCCCCCAAGCTTCGTGTCATCCGCAAACTTGGAGATGTTGCATTCAATTCCCTCATCCAAATCATTAATATATATCGTAAATAGCTGAGCCTTGCGGTACCCCACTAGTCACTGCCTGCTATTGTGAAAAGGACCCGTTCACTTCTACACTTTGCTTCCTGTCTGCCAACTAGTTCTCTATCCACATCAACACTGAATTCTTCATATGAAAGTCCTGACATCCCAGGAATCAGTCTGGTTCCAATACAATCAAAAGACCCCAATAAAGGTTTATCCTTCCATAAATAAGAACTCCAACACCATTGCATTCCAGGTGTGATCTTTTCACCGCTTTGTATCAATGAGATTTATATTTAGAGATTTAAAGAGTTACCGCATGGAAACAGGTCCTTTGACCCACCAAGTCCACGCTGACCATTGACCACCCGTTCACACTAGTTCTATGCTATCTCACTTTCTCATCCACCCCCTACACACTCGGGGCAATTTACAGAGAGCCAATTAGCCTACAAATCTGCACGGATGTAAGAGGAAACCGGAGCACCTGGAGAAAACCCACGTGGTCCCAGGGAGAATGTACAAACTCCACGCACAGTCAGCAACCAAGATCAGGATCGAACCCGGGTTTCTGGCAGTGTGAGACAACAACTCTACCAGCTGCGTCATTGTGCCACCCACACCCCATAGACATAATGATCAAACCAATTTCTATGTTAGCCATTAAGATGCTAGTAACAAGTTGGCAACATCATTATTTAAAGTCCAGTAATATCTTGCATAAATAGATTAATATCAGTAAGCTGTCAGTGACAAAGTTAGTCTGGAGGAACATATAACGTAGTTTAATCTCACTTTACCTCCATAACCTAATTATACTTCAGAGTTATGTCTTATGGGCAAATTTCAGTGAACATTAATCTTAATTTGTGTTCATTTTGAACGAATTGGACTGATTGTAAATTCCATTTCTGCACAAAGTGGTATTTTGCAATTTTTTTTGAAAAGCTTTCAACGTAAATACTTCAGAGCTCAGCTTAGTTTAAAAGACACCAAAAACTGCGTATTCCTATTTTCGTTGCTTTTTATTGGGCTAATTGTCGCAGACAGGAAATTAGTGAGAACAACTATTCAACAAATATGTCTCAAGATTAATTGCTTGTGAATGTTTTAATATGTATTGGTCTCAGTAATACTCTCAGTAGACTACACAGGCAAAAAACAGCTTTGGTTGAAAGAGTACATTGTGATATATTCTTGCAGCATCATATTTATCTTTAACAAGATTTTGGGTTTATTTATCTAAACCAAGAAGAACTATTAAAGTCTATATATTTTTAATGATGATGGATGCTTGGCTAATAATGATAGATTGTGGCTTGCTTGTGCAATAGTCTACTTAGAGACAAAAGGGACATTCTTAAAGACCATTTTCAGCTGTTCCAAGAACAGCTTTACGATGCTACATCTTAAATTTTATTTAATCTTCCCCTACTTTATGTCTATCTCTACAAAAATGATGAGTTCATCCTTTCTTGAGTTCTAATATTTCTTTGAGAACGTATTGCAAGTTTGCGAGGAGCTAACTGAATTCTCTCTGGTAAATATCAGCATTCATTTAGAATGTCTCTCTGTTTGATTACCAAGTGGCAACAGGCAACACAGTGGTGCAGCTGGTAGAGCTGCTGCCTCACAGTGCCAGAGATCCGGATTCGATCTTGACTACGGGTGCTGTCTGTACGAAGTTTGCACGTTCTCCCCATGCATGACCTGCGTGGGTTTTCTCCGAGATCTTCGGTTTCCTCCCACACTCCAAAGACATACAGGTTTGTAAGTTAATTGTCTTGGTAAATGTAAATTGTCCCTGGAGTGTGTAGGATAGTGTCGATGTGCAGGGATCGCTGGCCCGTGCGGACTCGGTGGGCCGAAGGGCCTGTTTCCACGCTGTATCTCTAAAAAAGAGAGAGAAGTGGGAAAGAGAGGGAGTGGGATGACACAGGGAGAGAAAGAAGAAGAGAGAGGGCGAGGAGCAGAAAGAGGGAGAAAGGGGAAGGGGTGGAGAGGGGGAGAAACAGGGAGAAAGTGGGGGAGAGAGGAGAGAAATGGGGAGAGGGTGAGAGAGAAGGAGGGGTAGAGAGAGAGGGAGAGGGAGAGGGAGAGTGAAAGGGAGAGGGAGACTTTGTCCTGGGATGAGGCAGTGCCTTCCCAAAATGAGGACCATATGTCTGTAAAGTTCACACAGTGCAATGTTAAGCAATGAATGTCACTTAAATTAAGCTCTCTAGTAAATGAGCTGAGAGAGAAACAAGTGCTTAAATAGTGTACCATGTGAGAGACTGGCTGGTGTCTGTCGGGGCCATGCCTTAAATCCAATCCCCATTGTCGGTGGGAATGGGAAATAATATTTCCATCTGCTGTTGTTGGCTGGCCCAACCTGAAGCAGCTTCCAAAATCTCAATCCATTCACATCAGTCATGGTCATGCTACATAAAGTTGTCCATCACATGGCGAAGAGTCTACAAGTTGACTGGGAAAGGAATAGGGAGCAGTTGTCTTGATGCAGTCAGGAATGTTCCTCTGATGTTGAGCATACAAAGATATGTGGACAGGAAAACTTTGTGTGCAGTTTTGGTCTCCTAATTTGAGGAAGGACATTCTTCCTAATAGAAGCTTATAGAAACATATAAAATTGTTAAGGGATTGGACAGGCTAGATGCAGGAAAAATGGTCCCCATGTTGAGGGAGTCCCAACAATTTAAGAATACAGGGTAGGACATTTAGGATTGAGATGTGGAAAAACCTTTTCACCCGTTGAGTTGTGTACCTGTGGAATTCTCTGCCACAGAAGACAGTGGAGGCCAATTCACTGGATGGATGCAAGAGAGAGTTAGATACAGCTCTTAGGGCTAACGGAATCAAGGGATATGGGGAGAAAGCAGGAACGGGATACTGATTCTTGATGATCAGCCATGATCATATTGCATGGTTCATAGTGTGGCTCATAGGGCCGAATGGCCCACTCCAGCAGCTACTTTCTATGTGTCTATGTTTAGAGGGATATGGGCCAGACGTAGACAATGGGTACTAGCTTAGATGGAGCATCTTTGCCGCCAGAGAAAGGTTGGGCAGAAGGGCCTTCTTCCACACTGTACGCTGCTCTATGGCACCCATGGTAAGATATATTAAACTAAGCACAAAATAATTGAAAAGGAAGCTATTTGATTCCCAACAAGAGCTTTCATCTTATTGGGGAGCTCAAAATTCATGCAGAGTACGTGTTGCTAATTCAAAGTTTCCATCAATCCGAGCACAAAAAGACTAATTCTGTGTATCACATTTTAGTATTTAATGCATCCATAGAACAGAACAGTACACCACAGGAACAGGCTCTTCAGCCCACAATGGCTGTGTTGAACAAGATGCCAAACTAAACTAAACTCATGTGCCTGCACATGATCCATATCCCTTCATACGTGCATATCCATGTGCCTATCTAAAGGATCTGTACCAGGCCAGTGTGTACTACTCTCTGTAATCTCCTTCATTCCTGGATGTTTCAATTGTTGAACCAGACCGTGATTCAACCAGTCAGTGTGCTCTCTCTATCACACACCTTATCCTTAGTTTGAATCAGTTATTGATTATGTTGTTATTGCTGAAGTAAACATTTGGCCAAATTTGCAAAGGTCAGGATGTTCCTCAAAGATATTCTTTGAAGCACTCCGCTGTTTTGACCAAACAGACAACTTCTGATCGGCACAGTGGCGCAGCGGTAGAGCTACTGCCTCACAGCGCCAGAGTCCCAGGTTCGATCCTGACTACGGGTGCTGTCTGTACAGAGTTTGTACGTTCTCCCCCCCGTGACCACGTGGGTTTTCTCCGATATCTTCGGTTTCCTCCCACACTACAAAGACATACAGATTTGTAAGTTTATTGGCTTGGTATAAATGTAAATTGTCCTTAGTGTGTGTAAATAGTGTGAATGTGCAGGGATCACTGGTTGGTGTGGACTCGGTGAGCCGAAGGGCTTGTTTCCGCGCTGTATCTCTAAAACTCAAAACTAAAATTAAAAACTAATTTTAATGCATCACTGATGAACCGCAATACTATTCAGAGAGGTGGGACCGTTTCACTGAACACCTGCACTCCGTCCACCAAGGCCAGCTGGATCTTCCAGTTGCTAACCATTTCAACTCCTCTTCCAAGTCACACACTAACCTTTCAGTCCTGGGCCTCTTCCATTGCCAGTGAGGACACACGCAAACAGGGGGAACATCACCTCATTCTGCTTGGGTAGCAGACAATGGTGTGAACATTGAATTCTCCAATTTTAGGTAACTTACCAACACCCCTCTCACCTTCACTTCCCTGCACCCCAACTGAACTTGCAACCATTTCTCCGCTCCTCCTTCCCCTTCCACCTATATTCCTTCCTCTAGCTTCACAATTCTCACCTCTTCTCTCCTTGCGTCACACCTTTAGACTTTACCCTCACCTGTATCCACCTACCACTTATCAGACTTTGTCCTGCCCCATCTCTCTTCCAATTTTCCCCATCTGTAATGTCACCTACCCATGTCCTCCAGAAATGTTGCCTGACCCTTAGAGTTCCTCCAGCACTTTATGTTCTATGCAAGATTCCAGCATAGTGTCCTGGGGTCTTACATTGTGGAAACAGGCCCTTCAGCCTAACTTGCCCACAACGGCCAACATGTCCCATCTACATTTTCCACCTGTCTGCAGTTGGCCCATATCCCTCTAAACATGTCCTATACATGTACCCTTCAAAATGTTTCTTGAACTTTGCAATAGTACCTGCCTCAACGACCTCCTCTGGTAGCTCGTTGCACACTCTTTGTGTGAAAGGTTACCGTCAGGTTCCTATTAAATCTTCCCCCATTCACCTTAAACCTAGGTGCCTTGGTTCTCGATTCCCTGACTCTGGGCAAGAGACTCTGTGCGTCCACCCGATCGATTCCTCTCATGATTTTGTCCTTGCATCTCCCTGATCCACGTTCTATGTTCTGCTTCATGCAAACAGCATGCTTAGCCTTTCCACCGCATAGATGAATTTCCAAAAAATTATTTTATTTTTCGAGGTGCCTTCGTGGGCTGAAGGGCCTGTTCCTGTTCTGTATTTGTTGACGTTTCTCCCATCTCTCTCAAACTTTGCCTTTTGTTATTTTTCCTTCAAATTCCCCCCTGCTCCCCCTCCCATGATTGTGTTGAAATCGAGTCACATTATACAATTTGTTTTTCTCCCTCTATCTCATGACCTCAAAAGCATGGAACTCCTTTCAACGTTTTTGTGGTTTTGGCTTCTTTTTAATTGTCTCTTAACCGCAGCCATGATTTCCTTCGGCAGAGTAACCAATAGCAGCTGCAACAAGTTAAAACTCCCCACGCACATCGAGGGTTGAACATTTTTGTTTGCAAGACAAGCTGCTGAAATGATAACTGATAAAGTCATCGCAAGAGTAAAGCAGCTGGTCCAAGAGGAAATGAAGCAGGCATCCCCCCCCCCCCCCCCAACTAATTCGCAGGCTGTGGATTTAAAAATGCACCGATTCACACGGTGGATCATAAACCTTGGATGCTGTAAACCAATTGAGTCGATTTCAACCCAGAGTCTTTTAGCCAGACTAAACCCAGGAGTGGCACGATGGCACAGCGGTAGAGTTGCTGCTTTACAGCGCCAGAGACCCGGGTTCAATCCTGACTACTTGGAGTTTGTAGGTTCTCCCTGTGACTGCGTGGGTTTCCTCCGGGTGCTCCGGTTTCCTCAGACAGGTTTGTAGGTTAATTGGCTTTGGTAAAAAGGGATTGCTAGTTGGCGCGAACTCGGTGGGGCAAAGGGCCTGTTTCAATACTGTATCTCTAAACTAAACAGGGGGAAAAGATGTAATAAGAATCAAAAGGGCAGCCTTTTCACAGAGTGAGCTGCCAGAAGAGGTAGTTGAAGCAGGTCCTATAACAACAGTTAAAAGACATTTGGACAGATACGTGGATAGAACATGTTTAGAAGGATATGGGCCAAATGCAGGCAGGTGGGACTAGTGTAAATGGGGCACCTTGGACAGTGTGGGCAAGTTGGGCCAAAGAGCCTGTTTCCATGCTGTATGACTATGATTCTTAATCTATGATTGTAGAAAAGAAAAAGTATCTATAATACTAAAAGTCTTCATCTTGCTTGTGGCTGTGTGTGTGTGTGTGTGTCAATATCTGGTTAACTCCTATGTTAACTCCTAACGCTAGGCCACAGCCTTCCCATTTTCACACTTCCTACTCACATTTTTCCCGTCGAGGCGATAAACATTTTCCCGTCGCATTCCCACCTATATTTCTGAAGTTAATAATCATTTAAAGTTTTAAAAACATTCCGAAAACTCACCCATTTCGGGAAAAAAAACCCGAGTGATGTCACAATGCACTCGCAAGACAGGACGGGACACGCCAAGAGGGAGGGGCGCTCCAGCGCTCGAAGTGAACGAGGAGTGGAGGCGGCTGCCGGCGCCCGATGCCCAGCGGGGAGGGTGGTGCTGGAGATGGAGTGAGGGCCGAGTCCGGGGCTTGGGACGGGGACATGACCGGGGCCGAGAAAGAAGCCACCGCTGGAACCAAGGACGAGCCTGTGTCCAGATCAGGGACGAGCCCGGAGATGAAGTCGGGGCCTGCACTGGAGCCCAGGTGACGGCCGAGCTGACGGCTGGAGTCTACAGCCAAGACTGGGCCGAGTACGAGAACCAGGCCGAGTTCCAGGCCCTGGCGCTGCTCTACCACCTGGGTGGGTCCTGGGGCAGGGAATGGGAGTGAGGGGAGGAGGGTGAGGGAAATGAGGAGAAGGGAGATGGGGTGGGGAGTGGGGTGGTAGAGAGAGATGTGGAGGGGTGGAGGAAGGAGATGGCCCCTCCCCCTGTACCCCCTCCCTCCCTCTCTACCCCCCTCCCTCTCTACCCCCCTTCCTATCTACCCTCCCTCCACCCCACTCTACCCACCTCCCTCTCCCTCCCTCTCTCTCTCTATCCCCCTGCCTCTCTGCCCCTCTCCCTCTCTAACCCCCTCACCCCTCTACCCATCCTCCCCTCCCTCTCTACCCCCTCCCTCTCTGCCCCCCCCCCTCCCTCTCTCTACCCCCCTCCCTCCAGGGATTGAAGAGGGAAGGTGAAGAGGAGGGAGCACTGGGGGGTGAGGAGAAATGAGCCGCGCCTACGCAGTTGGGGGCTATGCATGAGTGGTGCACTATTGCATTGGGGGCACGGGTGAGTGGTGGAATCTTGCGTTGGGGGATCTTCCAATGGGTCTGCACTTGGTCTAGTATACCTTAAAAATTCTACTGCCTCAAAGTTTATCCCCAATTAACTGCATTGATGTCAGTGGATTTGGGGTGTAGAGGCAGAGTACAGTGAGTTGGTTGGAGACACAAGGAAATACAAATGCTGGAATATTGAATAATCTTGGTCTGAAGGAGGGTCCCGACCTGAAACATTGCCTAACCATTCCTTCTACAAATGTTGCCTGATCCGCTGAGTTCATCCAGAACTTTGTATTTAGCTCAATATTTCAGCATCTGCACTTCCTATTTCTCTCCCCCTTGCTAATTTCCTCCCTCTGCCTTTACAATTCTCAACCCTGTCTCATACTTGCTGCTTTCATCTCTGGCCTTTGTTCCAACATTTTGCCTGCGGCTACCTACTCCCTGCCAGGCATGGTCCTGACTCTCCCCTGTCCTAAGGTAGACAAAAGTGCTGGAGAAACTCAGCGGGTGCAGCTGCATCTATGGAGCGAAGGAAACAGGCAACGTTTTGGGCCAAAACCCTTCTTCAGACCCGAAATGATGCCTATTTCCTTCGCTCCATAGATGCTGCCGCACCCGCTGAGTTTCTCCAGCACTTTTGTCTACCTTCGATTTTCCAGCATCTGCAGTTCCATCTTAAACTCTCCCCTCTTCTAGCTTTCTTCTCCCCCACAACAATCAGTCTGAAGGCTCTAAACCCGAAACGTTCTCCAGAGATGCTGCCTGCCCTGCTGAGTTACTCCAGCGCTTTGTGTCCATTTTGTGTGTATTAACCAGCATCAGCAGGTCCTTGTGTCTCTCAGCCTGAAGAATGGTCTTGACCCGAAATGTCACCTATTCCTTCTCTCCAGAGATGTTGCTTAGCCCGCTGAGTTACTCCAGCTTTTTGTGTCTATCTTCGGTTTAAACCAGCATCTGCAGTTCCTTCTGACATAACCCCACACTGATATTATTTTATTCTCTTCATATTCCCGTCAATCCCACACCACTCAGCTACACACGAGCGGCAATTAACCGATTGACCCATGAATTAATGATGTGCTACCAGCGAGTGATTATAATCTATGCAAAAGGAATGGGACACCGCATAGAGTGACCTCGGATGATTCAATGATGAGCAAGGCAGAGAGATGACATTTTTGTGAAGTGTTTGAGTTGAAGAATGTAAGAAGCCAAGGAGCAATAAAAGTCATGATTTTTATATAATCTAGTAACGTGGCCGATAAAACATGAGAGATTCCTATCGTGGGGACATTGAGAGTGTTTGAGTTTGTACGTTCTCCCCATGACCTGCGTGGGTTTTCTCTGAGATAATCCTCCCACACTCCCACGTACAGGTTTGTAGGTTAATTGGCTTGGTAAATGCAATAAATTGTCCCTAGTGTGTAGGATAGCGGAAGTATGCGGGAATCGCTGGTCGGCGCGGACCCGGTGGGTCGACGGGCCTGTTTCCATGCTGTATCTCTAAACTAAACTAAACTAAATGTGTCAGTTGGCAGGATATTGTCTATTGTCTATTGTCTCGCCCTCAGAGAGTGTCGTGAGTAATCCGGGAGCACACACAGGGAGAGAGAGAGAGAGAGGAGTGAACGGGATGAGATCCTAATCACCCCAGTACTTCACGGGCACTCGTGTCTATGACGTAAATAGTTTATCTACAGACCGCACGCAGTCATCATCCTTCTGGAGTGAATGATTTTGTATCTCGTTTGATTTCAGAATCCATCCTGCATTACATTTGCCTAACGACACCAGGCAAGGTGGCGCAGCGGTAGAGTTGCTGCCTTACAGCGCTTACAGCGCTTGTAGCACCAGAGACCCGGGTTCAATCCCACACTCAAGTGCTGTCCGAGTGTGTGGAGTTTGCATGTTCTCCCGGTGACCTGCGTGGGTTTTCTCCAGGTGCTCCGGCTTCCTCCCACATCCAGAAGGCGTCCGGATTTGTAGGTTAACTGCTCCCCCGTGTGCAGAAGTGAATGATAAAGTGAGATTGTGCAGAACAAGGTGTGAACGGGTGATGGATAATCGTTGTTTCCATGCTGTATCTCCAGTGTAAACGGAACAGCCCCTGGTGGAGTTTATCTAAAATGGCATCTGAAGGTCAGAGGGAGAACATGCGAACTCCACACAGACAGCGGCAGAGATCAGGATTAAACCTGGGCTTAAACATTAAACAATGGAAGGATGAGGCAGCAGCACTACCAGCTGCACCGCTGCATGACAACAAAAAAAATAGCTGGTTTCTTCCTTGTTGCTACATTCAAAGTGATATGAATCACCAAGGTCATATTCTTGAATGAAATTATTCCAAAAGCAGCGTCATCTGACTTGACCCGCTGTCTGCTGTCTGCAAGGGAGATGAGTCAAGGATCCAGCAGTTTCAGTAGCTCATTGGGAGAAACAATTGCAGGCAGGGACAGTCTACTGAGCTGTGGACTTCATGATATACAGGAACGCCAGTGGAATTATAATGGCCGTGTGACCCATGGAAAGTGACTAACCTCATAACCTACCGCCACATTTAGAGGCAACACAAAATTCTCTTTTACAGATTGATTAGCTTTACTTCACAGATACAGCACGGAAACAGAACCCTTCAGCCCACCGAGTCCATGCTGACCATTGGTCACCCGTTCACACTAGTTCTATGTTATCCCACCTTCTCACTCCCTTCGCATTAATGCCAATTAACTGCAGACCTGTGGGGTGGGGTCAGAGGGGGAACGTGCAAACTCCACACACAGACAACATCCAAAGTCAGGATCAAACCCATGTCTCTTGCTGTGTGAGACACCAGCTCTACCCGCTGCACCACTGTGCCGCAACCTGCTTGATTGTATTCGAGTGTAAGAATTTTTATATCTTCCAAGTTGGTGTTCCCAGACATTAGTTGCCCTTGTCCTTCATAGGGTAGATACTAAGTGTTTATAAGCTGTTGCTGGAGTAACCTAGGTCAGTAGCTGTGGTGGCTTTTTGCAGTGGTACGTACTGGAATCATCACCTGCAAGGGGTCTTGCATGTGAGGACCCTGTTGTACACCAACAACAACACAACCTTCACAGAACAACCGCTTGATCTCTTATGCTCAGTTTTAGTTTAGAGATGCAGCGCGGAAACAGGCCCCTCGACCCACTGGGTCCGCGCCGACCAGTGATCCCCGCACATTAATGACATCTACAGGTTTGGGCCAATTTGTAAATGAAAACAAGCCAATTAACCTACAAATGAGTACATCTTTGAAGTGTGGGTGGAAACTAGAGCTCCCGGAGAAAAAAACCCACGCAAGTCACGGGGAGAACGTACAAACTCGGTACAGACTGCACCTGTAGTCAGGATCGAACCCGGGTCTCTGGCGCTGTGAGGCCGCAACTTTACTGCTGCACTACCATTCCAATGCTTATAGTTCAGTTTAGTTTATTATTGTCACGTGTATCGAGGTACAGTGAAACGAGTTTTTGGTGCGTGCGATCCAGTCAATGAAAAGAATATGTACATGATTACAATCAAGCCGTCCACAGTGTTCAGATACAGGTAATCAAATCATCAACAAGTGAGTCAAACATGGGGTAGATACAAAGTGCTGGACTAACTCAACGGGTCAGGCAGCATCTCTGGAGATAAAGGGCGGGTGACGTTTCGGGTCGGGACCTTCTTTAGACTGAAAGTAGGGGGTTGGGGGGGTGAAGAGCTGGAGGCGAGAAAAGACCAGGGTCAATCAGGGCTGGCCACAACTGACCACAGGCAGGGAGGGCATTGCCTGGTAGGTCCATTGTTGGCTCGAGAAGGTGTGATCTCAAGAGAAACAAAGTGGAGAACTGTGGAACTGGTAAAATGATTAGAGTGGAGGAAGGGGGCAACTGGAGGAGGTGGGAGGAGAGTGTAAGTCGAATTTACTTCAAATTAGAGAATTCAATGTTCATACCGCTGGGTTGCAACAAGGCAAAGAAATCGCTATCAAAATATGGACGGGACCGGTGGGGACACAATTTTATGGCGGCCGCACGCGCTTGCGCACACTCACACACACACGCGCGAGGCTTCGGAGGCTCAATCCAGCGCTAAATGTAGCTCATTTCTCGCCGTGTTAACATACAGCCTTGCCTGGACTGACGGGACAGGCAGAGTTGAGCTGGCTTTAGCGCTGCTTCTCCGCGCTGGCTGTGAGCCTGGGGTTACCACGCCTGTCTGACTCCCGACCTCTCTGGCCACCCATGGGGGGGGTGGGGACGGGACAGCACCGGAGACCCGGGATCGATCCTGCCTGCGGATGAGGTGCGGGTCTGTGCCACGTCTCCCTCCTCCAATCACCGCTCTCTATCCTCAGTCCCATCCCCCCTACTCCTCCCTCCTCCAATGATCTCACTGAATCATCATGTCCCGCCCCCATTGCCTGCTGAACGACATCTCTCTCGTACAATCGATCAGCAGTCCCACCCCCACTGTCTCGCGGAAAGCGGAGATTTCACCGGGTTTTAAAATCCGGATTACAAAAACTTGGGGGGGATGTCCCCCACCTCTCAAAACAGAGGGGGGACATGTCCCCCCTGTCCCTCCCCGGGATTTCCGCCCCTGGCACCAAAGTGAAATATGAGGCGCTGTTCCTCCAGTTTGTGTGTGGCCTCACTCTGGCAATGGAGGAGGCCCAGGACAGAAAGGTCAGTGTGGGAATGGGAAGGGGAGTTGAAATGGTTGGCAACCGGGAGATCTCGTCGGTCTAGGTAGACCGACCGTAGAAGGTGTTCAGCGAAATGGTCGCCAAGTCTACTTTAGGTCCCGGCGATACATAATACATGTCACACAGCTTTCTATGTTCCCCTTGCTGGCAACCGGTTCAAAACTTCCAAACATTTTACTGCGATAAGCTAGGCTTAAGAATTTGAATTCCTGCTGGTTTTAAAAATTATTCCAGCCTGATAAAAGGATTTAAATGACAAGTCACCAACCACAACAGGGCAAGAACGTTTAAGTACTAAAACCATGTAATCCCAGCAAGGCAAATAATGTGTTTTAAACATCTGTATCATTAGTGTCCTCTTTATTGCAAATACTTGTGATCAGACGAAGAGGGTTGTTAGTGTTACGGTAAGAAACACAAAACAAGTCTACTTACTGTCAATGAAGAATTCTGTCCAGTGATTGTAACATTCAGATCTGGTTTGTGTTTCCTCCCGTGACTGGATTGCTATTATGGTCGAGTTTATGTGTTCACAGCTAGACCAGCATGTGACAATATTCAATTTGGCACACACGACTCTCTTCGCAGAAAGACAATTTCATCTATTTGTGGACTGCACAGCCTACACTGAATTCATTTGAGTCTATACAACCCATAGCACTCAACTGTAAGTCCACGTTTCCAGTACATCGCAGAAACAGGCCATTCGGCCCACAATGCCCATGCCAAATATGATGCCAAGTTAAACCAATGTCCTCCTCTGCATTAGAACATTGAACAGTACAGCACAAGAACAGGCCATTCGGCCTGCAATGTCTGTGCCAAACAAGATGTTGAGTTGAAATAATCTCCTCCCTTACACATAGAACATAGAACATGCAACAGCACACACAAGAATAGGTTCTCCAGCCCATGATTTTGGTGCCGAACATTATACCAAGACCATCTCTTATCTAGCTATGCATAATCCAAATCCCGCCATTCCATGTATATCCATTTCCCTATCCAGAAGGTTCTTAAATACCAATATTGTAAGTGCCTCATCTACTAACCCTGGCAGTGCATTCCATGCACCTACCACCCTCCGTGTTAAAATGTTGTCCTGTACATCCCATTTAAACTTTGTCCCTCCCACCTTAAAGCTATGCCCTCTAGTATTAGATTTTTCCATCCTGTGGAAAATGTTCTGACTGTCTATCCTATCTATGCCTCTCATAATTTTATATACTTATATCAGGTCTCCTGGCAACCTCCGATGTTCCAGAGTAAACAATCCATGTCTGTCCAACCTCTCCCTGTCGCTAATACCCCCTGAACCAGGCAACATTCTGGTAAACCTCCTCCACACCCTTTCCAAAACCTCCACACCCTTCCTGTAACTGCATGCAATATTCCAAATGTGGCCTAATCAAAGTCCTATATAAAGGCTTTTAGGAACTGAAAACTCGTGGTGCAACTATAAGTTTGAAGAAGGGTCTTTACCCAAAACATCATCGATTCTTTCTATCCAGAGATGTTGCCTGTCCCGCTGAGATACTCCAGCATTTTGTGTCTATCTTCCTATGAAGCTGGAACACGATTTCCTGACTCTGATACTTAATGGCCCAACCAATGAAGTCAAGCGTACCGTATGCCTTCTTTACCACTCATGGCCCATATCCCTCTATTCCCTGCATATCCATGTGCCTATTTAAAAGCCTCTCCAATGGCACTATTATATCTGTCATGCCACTGGTATATTTCCAGCTCACCAATTTACGCCTTCTGTAAATGAAGCACAAAGTGGTAGAATAACTCAGTGAGTAGGGAGTAACTCTGTTGAACATGGGTAGATGATGTTTTGTTTCAGGACCCGCCTTGTAGTAGACTGATTGTAGTAGGGGGGGAGGAAGCTGGAATGAGAGGTGGGGGCAGGAGAAAGCCTGGTGAGTGATAAGTGGATGCAGGTGAGGGGGTTGGTTGGCAGATGGGTGGAGTAAGTGACAAAGGCTGGAGATGAGGAGAGGAGTGAAATGTAAAGCCAGAGGGAGGGATGTCGGTAGGAGGGTAGTGGGGAGGAGGGAGGGAGGGAGGGGGGATAAAAGGGGACTGCATGGTGGGAGATATGAGTGCACAAAGGGTGCAGGGGGCACAAGAAAGGGAGATTGGACTCCAAATTCCTGTGTCAGCAGTTCCTTCCCTCTCTGGTGCTGAGCATCTGTACATCACACTGAACACTGGGGTTATTCATTACCAGATCTGCAGGTTGCCAGCTCCAACTTTTACAAGACCATAATTGCCTCCAACATTCAAATGAGAGGATGGTCCGAGAGGCATAATATTGTATTGGGGTCAAAAGTATCACAAGACAAGATCTTGGAGCAGCAGATTTTGTTATTGTCTAATTCGACACTAGTGATCTTGGGTGTTACATGGAGTTGAATGGGACTTCCATTGGCCAGTCTCTCCCCAGTCCCCCCCCCCCCCCCCCCCCCCCCCCCAATCAGGCAAGAGGTACAGAGAGTGAAAGAGTCGATTCTGAACCATGGGTGCTGTCTGTACGGAGTTTGTACATTCTGCCTGTGACCGCGTGAGTTTTCTCCGTGTATTCCACTTTCCTCCCACACTACAAATACGTACAGGTTTGTAGGTTAATTGGCTTTGGTAACTTGGAAAATTATCCCTAGTCTGTGTATTGTTGTATTCGTTGTATTCAAATTTATTGTCATTGTCTCAATTTGAGAAAAACAAAATGAATTTCCCTTACAGGCAGTATCATAAAAATAAATAAATAAATAAATAAATAATAAATAAATAAATAAATAAATAAATAGATACTAAATAAATAATAACACATATTAAAAATAAAATTGAAATTGAATTTAAAATAAGCACAAACACAGAAAGTCCATGACACAACATAACATAAATGGCACCAAGGTGAGGATGGCACCATAGTCCAGCCAGCCTCCCCTCCGTGTTCATCCGTGGTCGGGGCCTTCCGAGCACCCGCAGTCGCCGCCCCGGGTGGCCCGATGTTCAGGCCCTCACGCCGGGCTGGTGGAACGCCGACGCCGAACCCCGACGGTGAGCATCCTCCTCCTCAGCGGCCCGGACCTCCTGATCAGCCGCCTCACGCTGCCGGAGTCTGCAGCTCCTGAGTCCACAGGCCGAGCCGGGCAGAGGTTAGTGTGTGGGGTGATTGCTGGTCGGCGTGGATTCGGTGGGATGGGAGGGCCTGTTTCCTTGCTGTATCTCTGATGTCTAAAATCTAAAGCGATCCCGACCAACCATCTACCTCATTGGAGGCCCTCGGACTATCTTTAATCAAACCTTTCTGGACTACATTGCACTGAACCTTATTTCCTATATCCTGTATCTGTACCCTGTGGGCAGCTTGATTGTAATCATGTAGTCTTTCTGCCGACTGGATAGCAGGAAGCTTTTCACTGCGCCTCGGTACATGTGACAATAATAAACTAAACTAAACAAAAACTAAATTTCTAAATTAAATACTGAACACATCTTTTGTTGTTGGTAAGGAAAGATGAAACCTATGACTGTTACACAAGCTGTGGCACTTTGTCTCTCATAATAAATATTTCCCAATCTGTGTACCTGAAGATATATCAAAAGCTTCCATAAATTTGGTTGAAGATTGAGACTATAATAGTTACTTTTAAAGATAGACGTGGATCTACATTGCAAAATGAAGGTCATTCTGTTATTCCTTCCTTAGAGCAGTTTATAGTAATTACGGTGTTTTTATTCCCGAACCATCTATATAATTAAAAGTCTCATCTTGAGCACTTCCTGTTTGCACTGCATATTGATTTTAGAAAGAACGCTACCACTTACGGCTGTGATTTTTGGCCATCTTACTCATAGTCCCTCTACGCTGCGCAGGACAAGAGGATTTTTCCCATCGTTGAAAAATAAAAGACTTATTAATGTTTAAAACATGTTGAGATTCTCTCTCCTGTCAATCACGGCATGAAGGTCACGCCCCTTAGGGTGGGAGGGGGGAGTAGCTATAAAACCCGGAAGTGTGGCCGTGGCTCAGTCTATGCAAGATGGGGGAGGGAGAGGGTCACGACTCTCATTCTGAGCTGGAAATCTACAGAACACTGAGAATACTGACCTGTGAGTGCCGTTTATGTGTTTTTAAACTGTGCCTTTTGCAAAGTGTGGCTATTGATATGCATGCCTTTTGCAACTGTGTGGCTATTGAAATGTGTGCCTTTTGCAACCGTGTGCCTTTTGCAACTGTAAAAAAATATAAAAATGTCTAAAATTGATTGTCCACCCTCTCCCCCTTCTCTCTCACAGTCTCTCACCTGTTTTCGGCAGAATTTCTGGCAGTTTCTGAGCTGGGGGGACCAGCCCTCCCGTGTGAAGCTGGGACCCAACGGGCCCCACTTAGTCTAGTTCACTGTAAATTCTTATCACAGTAAAGCACTATATTCTTGTTACAGAATTCTAACGTTCCAGTTAATAACCTTGCAGTGACACTCATTGTTTTAAAGTGTGAATTTATAATTGAATCCTAAGTTTCTTTGTATTTAAAGTTTATCAAACAACAGATAAACAGAGTTTGATCCATTGCATAAATATATACTCTTATGAAATACTGTGAAGAATAATTTCTGTTGGTTTACTGTGTAGGAGGGAACTGCAGATGTTGGTTTACACCGAAGATAGACACAAAAATCTGGAGTAACTCAGCAGTCCAGGCAGCATCTCTGGGGAAAAGGAATAGGTGACGTTTCGGGAGACCCTTCTTCAGACTGAGAGTCAGTGGAGAGGCAAACTAGTTATACGTCGAGTTAATCCAGCAATTGTGCCTATCTTTTGGCCGACTATCGGGTTGCGTTGCCCAAGACCGCAAGACATTGCAGAGAGTTATTGATGTAACCCAGTCCATCGCACAGACCAGACTCCTCCACCCACCCAATTCCCCCAACCTCCCCCCACCCTTTGACTCCATGTGCACATCCTGCTCTCTCGGGAAAGCAACCAATATAACCAAAGACTTGGCTTGCCCCGGCCATTCCTCCTTCTCCCTTCTCCTGTCAGACAGAATACACAGATGCTGGAAAACTTGCAAAACGTGAGCAATTGTGAGCAATTTTGGGCACCATATCTGAGGATGTGCTTGCTCCAGAGGAGGTTTACAAGAATTGATCCCAGAATGAGTAGGTTTTTCATAGTGATGAGCGTTTGAATCGCTTTGCCACTGGGCCAGTATACTCGCAGGATAGTTTAGAAGAAAGTGGGGGGGGGGGGGGGGGGAGATCGATGCGCCATGATTGAATGGCGTAGTAGACTTGACAGGCCGAATGGCCTAATTCTGCTACTATCACTTGTGAACTTAAGAAAACCAGACTCAGGAACAGCATCTTCCCCTCTGTTATTAGGCTTCTGAACAGTCCTTCCATACGCTGGGGTCTACTCCCAATCCTTCAAGCAACCGCAGTGCAAACTTTGACCATTTTCTCTGGAATTGTTTCGCTACAACCCTGAGAAATATATGTGGCATTCTTTCTCTTTGTTAGCGTATGGCTTAATTGTAATAGAAACATAGAAACATAGAAATTAGGTGCAGGAGTAGGCCATTCGGCCCTTCGAGCCTGCACCGCCATTTAATATGATCATGGCTGATCATCCAACTCAGTTTCCCGTACCTGCCTTCTCTCCATACCCTCTGATCCCCTTGGCCACAAGGGCCACATCTAACTCCCTCTTAAATATAGCCAACGAACCGGCCTCAACTACCCTCTGTGGCAGAGAGTTCCAGAGGGTCACCACTCTCTGTGTGAAAAAAGTTCTCCTCATCTCGGTTTTTTAAAGGAATTCTTTGCCACAGAAGGCTTGTGGAGGAACAATCTTCCTGTCAGCCTGTCCAGATATAAGATTCTCAATCTCCTAAATTCTAGAAGTATAAACCAAGTGATCCAGTCTTTCTTCATAAGACAGTCCTCTCCCAGGATGATCTTTCTGGTGAACCTACATGTGTCAGAAGTCCTTCCTGGGGAGAAAACTGCACGTATGACAATGGGGTTAGGAGGGAGAGATCGGTGCGCCATACTCAAATCCTCTTGCCATGAAAGCCAACATGAATGGCGTAGTAGACTTGGCAGGCCGAATGGCCTAATTCTGCTACTATGACATGAACTTATGAAAACCAGACTCAGGAGCAGCTTCTTCCCCTATGTTATTAGGCTTCTCAACAGTCCTTCCATATGCTGGGGTCTACTCCCAATCCTTCAACCAACCTCAGTGCAAACTTTGACCATTTCCTCTGAATTTTGCACTACAACCCTGAGAAATATATGTTGCATTCTTTCTCTTTGTTAGCGTATGGCTTAATTGTAATAACGTACAGTATTATCTAATTGATTAGATAGCACACTAACAAAGCTTTTCACTGTACCTCAGCAGACATGACAACAAAAGAACCTAGGTTCATTGAAAAATACACACTCTATTTGTACACATTTGAGAAGCATTCTTCTTTTTTTTCCATGAATGCCAGTGTGATAATTGCCTGTATATTTTGGCACAGAGCAGATAGAGATTTTCCTGCCAACTCAAACATCTTTCTGTGTTGAGGAACTTCAGAAATAGCAACTAAAATCACAGCACTGACATGACTGAATTAATCGGAGTGAGGAGCCACCGGGCTACCAGACACTCCAGGGCGCGAATCCTATAGATGTACCGCCCGTAGCTGTAACGTTAATTGTCAAAGCCATACAGCACGGAAATAGGCCCTTCGGCCCAACTTGTCCATGCTGACCAAGATGCCTTATCTACCTGGTGATCGCTGGTTGGCGCGGACTCGGTTGACTGAAGGGGTACGAAGGAACTGTCAGATAATGGTTTAAACCGAAGGTAGACACAAAAAACTGGAGTAACTCAACGGGTCAGACAGCATCTCTGGAGAAAAGGAATAGGTGACGTTTCGGGTCGAGACAATTCTACTGACTGTCTACTAGAGTCAGGGGAGAGAGGCAGTCTGAAGAAGGGTCACGACCCGAAATGTCACCTATTCCTTCTCTCCAGAGATGTTGCGCGACCCACTGAGTTACTCCAGTTTTTTGTGTCCATCTTCGGTGGGCTGAGGGGCCGGCATCTCTAAACTAAAAACTAAACTAAACTAAATGCAGAGGAAATGGGGAAGAAGATGATTGTTTTTTAACGAGAGCAAACCACTCGGGGATATGAGGGAACGTTTTAGTAATATTAAGAACAATTTCACCGTGCCAGTACTGGTCTCCTATAATATCACCAGACATTTATTAATTCAATCAACTCTCATTTAGTCTCTTTCATGCACCAATGTTTCCATTTTTTTCTTCTCTTTCTTTCTTTTTTTAGATTGTTCATTTGTGGCTGTGAATTATTCTTTCCCTTTTCCCTGAACATTGCAGACCTTGAGGCACTAGTAACCTTCCAATCTCATCCTTCACAGTCTCTGTTGTACAGATGATTTTCTGCATGGACAATTTGTTGCGTAATAATCTGGCGACCTTACCCCTGACATTGTTGTCCTTGAGGTTATGGAGACCTTCTTCCTGGTTCACTGTAGACCATTAGATCCTCAAGATCTTCTCCCTGGTTCATTGTAAACAATGAGGTCATGGAGAACTTATCCCTACTTCACTGCACTCCGTGAAGTTCTGGAGACCTTCCTCCTGGTTCTTTGTAGACCATGAGGGCGGTGGAGGACGGTCCAGAGGGCGGTGGAGACAGGGTTCTCTGGATGCTTTCAAGAGAGAGCTAGATAGGGCTCTTAAAAATAGGGGAGTCAGGGGATATGGGGAGAAGGCAGGAATGGGGTACTGATTGGGGATGATCAGCCTTGATCACATTGAATGGCGGTGCTGGCTCGAAGGGCCAAATGGCCTACTCCTGCACCTATTGTCTATTGTCTATTGTGTATGAGGTCCTGGAGACCTTCTGCCTGGTTCACTGTAGACCACAAGATCCTCAAGATCTTCTCCCTGGTTCACTGTGGTCCATGAGGTCGTGGAGACCTTCTGCTTGTTTCACTGCAGACCATGAAGCCTTTGAGACCTTCTCCCTGGTTAATTGCAGTCCATCAGGTCCTCGAGATCTTCTCGCTGTTTCATGAGCTTGTGGAGACCTTCTGCCTGGTTTACTGCAAGTACTTGAGGTTCTGGCGACTTTCTTCTTGACCTACCATAGTCCAGGAGATTCCGGTGACATTCTGCTTGGATCACTGCAGCCCTTGAGGTTCTGGTGATATTCTCCCTATCTACTAGTCCATGAGGATCTGGTGACCTTCTTCCTGGTTCAATGTAGACCATGAGGTTCTGGTGACCTATTCCCTCGTTTACAGAAATCCTCAGGTACTGGCAACATCTTCGCAAATCTTCCCTTCACTCTTTCCAGCTTAATGACATCTTTATTTTAGCAAGGTGACCAAAATTGAACACAATGCTCCAAATGTATCCTCACCACTGGGTTATACAACTGTAGCATAACATCCCAACTTCTGTACTCAATACCCTGACTGATGAAGCAAAATCTACTGAAAGCCTTCATGACCACCCTATCTACGTGTAATGCTACTTTCAGGGAACTATGTACCTGCATTCCGAGATCTCTCCGCTTTACTCCCGAGGATCCTGTACTACACTGTTAAGGTCCTGCCCCAGTCTGACTTTCCAAATTGAAACACCTAACACTTATCTTCATTAAACTCCATCAATCAATCAAGATCCTGATAATTTTTGATAACCATCTTCACTATCTATGATCCCACCCATTTTAGTGTTGTTGGCAAACTTACTAATCATGCCATATCTCACACAAATCATTGATATAAACCATAAATTGTCGATAAGACCGATAAGATTGCCTCCAGGTGCTTCTGTTTCCTCCCACATCCCAAAGACCTGCGGGTTGATTGACTTCTGTAAACTTGGCCTTAAATGGCCGTGGATTGTCACCTTGTCGTGGTGGAGAAGCTTGTGTGGTCCCTGAGATCCTGCAATCGATGCCGTCTGGAGCTACGCTCCTGGTAGGGCCACCCATGGCGGAAAGGCCAAGGGGGAGGATTCTGACAAAGAGCAAACCGGTCGTCTTGAACTCCATGCCACTGGATTCTGACCCAGATCGGTCAAGGGCCATGTGGTGGCTGTCTGTGCACCAGTCTCCCCACGTTAAACAAAAACACGCATTGGCCTCCTCCAGCTCTGGAGACACCCATGGTCAGCCATGACTGAAGGGGGCCTAAGAAGAATGTATAGGGATTGGATGCAATATAGTGGAATGACATAGAACTGGCGTGAACGTGAGATCTATGTTCGATGTGTACTCGGGGGCCGAAGTGCCTGTTTCCATGCTGTATCTCAAAACTAAACTAAACTAAACAAAGTCCAATGTCCATAGTGTGGCAGAGGTGAATCGGACAGTACCCTAGCTTATTGAAGGATCGTTAAGAAGCCTGATAACGGAGGGGAAGAAGCTGTCCCCGAGTCTGGTTGTGCGCACCTTCAAGCTTCTGTACCTTCTGCCCGACAGGATAAGTAGGAAAGACCGGGGTGGGACAAGTCTTTGGTTATGTTGGCTGCTTTCCCGGGGCAGCATGAAGTGTAGATGGAGTCAATGGTGGGAGTCTGGTCTGTGTGATGGACTGCGACATATCCTCAGCTCTCTGCAATTTTGTGCTGTCTTGAGCAGAGCTGTTCTCAAAGCAAGTTGCGATGCAGCCCGACAGTGTGTTTCCTACAGTGCATCTGCAGAAGTTGGTTGCTCCAGCACTTTATGTTTTTGCCAGTGAGGGTCAGCTGAAGGATGATTACATTGCGAGAAGTCTCTCAGTTGAATGAGAATGCAGGTTCTATTATTTGAAGTGTGTTTAAAGTGTGTCAATGATTGATCTCAAAGAACTGTCAACACATGCAAAAATACAAAGCATTACTATAGAAACTCAGAGCTACTTGGCAATGATTACATGTTAATAACCTCTTAGAAGTTGGAGACTTAAACAAACTACACAAGGTGAAACTCAAATGGTTTATGAATTTATACCATTATGTTCATCAAATACCATTAAATGATCTTGCTTCATCATTTGCAGTAAGTAAGATGACACACAGTTTTATAATGAATTTCGAACAGAAAATGAAATATATTTAATTCCTTAGTTACAGCCTGTGTTAACCTGACCTGTAACTTGAATCATGCCAAGGAACTTGCACGTAGCCCATGCAACAGAAATGTCCCGGCACACTTTATAGGTTGTCAGAAGAGAATCAAGAGTGTTTAATTATTATATGTACCAACAATAGAACAAAGAACTGAAGAAGGGTCTGAAGAAGTGTCTCGACCCGAAACGTCACCCATTCGTTCTCTCCAGAGATGCTGCCTGACCCGCTAAGTTACTCAGTATTTTGTGTGGATCTTCGGTGTAAACCAGCATCTGCAGTTCCTTCCTAAAGGCCCTGTCCCACGGTACGAGTTCATTCCAAGAGCTCTCCAGAGTTAAAAAAAATCAAACTCGTGGTAAGCACGGAGAATGTACGTAGCATGTGCGTCGGAGCTCGGGGACGTCTCTTAGCGGCTCGTAACGCTAATGGCAGGTACTCGGGAAGACTCGCTAACGGCAGGTAAGCTCGGGAAGACTCGTGAAGATTTTTCAACATGTTGAAATATGTCCACGAGAGCCCCGAGTACCGACGAGCAGCCATTACCATAAATCTCCGAGTTCGAATCGGGGCAAACTCGGGAGAGCTCTTGGAATGAACTCGTACCGTGGGACAGGGCCATAAGCAACGAACTTCTTACTTGTAGCAGTTTAACAGAACTGGTAAACGCACAACACACAGGTAAATGTAATCATCAAAACTTCAATAAATCGGTAACAAAATTAGTGCAAAAAAGGTTGTAACTGTCTACCCTATCTACGCCTCTAATAATTTTGTTAACTTCTCCCCTCAACCTCAGATGCTCCAGGGAAAACAATCCAAGTTTGTTCATGTGCAGGAAGTAACTGCAGATGCTGATTTACATCGAAGATAGACCCAAAATGTTGGAGTAACTCAACAGGGCAGGCAGCATCTCTGGAGAAAAGGGATGGGTGACATTTCGTGTCGAGACCCTTCTTCAGACCGAGGATCAGGGGAGAGGGAAACTGGAGATATGGAAGGGTAAAGTGTGAATCCTTATAGCTGATACTCTCTAATCCCGGCAGCATTCTGGTAAATGCTTCTGCACCCCCTCTGAAGCCTCCACATCCTCCCAGTAATGGGGCAACCAAAACTACATGCAACACTTCAAACGCAACCTAACCAAATTCCTGTAACATTGCAATATGACTTCCTGACTCTCATACTCAAAGCCGCGATCGATGAAGGCAAGCACACTATACTTACTATTCTATTCCTTACTATTCTATCTACATGTGTTGCCACTTTCAGGGATCTACGGACTTAGACCATGTGATGACTCTGTACGTCAATGCTGTGAAGGATCTTGCCATTAACTGTATATTCTCTTCTTACATTTGACCTTCTGAAGTGCAACACCTCACACTTGTTTTGGCTGAGTTGCAGAAAAACACTGTTAATCAGAGGATGGTAGTCCCTCTAGATTCCAAATCTTGGAGACCTATTCAGCTTCAGGCATTTAGATTATTCCAAATGGATAATGATAAATTTACAATAGATACAAAATGCTGGAGTAACTCAGCTGGACAGGCAGCATCTCTGGAGAGAAGGAATGGGTGATGTTCCGGGTCGAGACCCTTCTTCAGATGGATGACAGGGGAGTGGGCGGCACAGAGATAAAATGTAGTCGGAGACAGCAAGACTAGTAGTAGAACTGGGAAAGGGGGAGGGGATAGAGAGAGAGGGAAAGCAGAAGCTACTTGAAGTCAGAGTAGTCAGTGTTCATGCCGTTGGAGTGTAAGCTGCCCAAGCAACATATGAGGTGCTGATCCTCCAATTTGTGCTGGGCCTCACTCTGACATTTATGGATAGTGGATATGGAGATATTAAGATATATGGAGATGGTGCAAGAAATGGCTCTGAAGTTGGAGATTGACTGTGACCAGAGCTTCTCTTGTGGACAAAAAGAAGCCTGTATGCATGCAGCATTTCACACAAGACTGATGGCAGCCGTGCATCAATCTAGTCGTTGCTTTTTTTAGAGGTGTCAGTACATCATCACAAAGTAAGCATTGGGTGTGATATGACAAAGAGCCAGATGATTACAAGATCATAAGTGATAAATTTTTAATTCAATTTCAATTTTATTTTTAATATGTTTTATTATTTATTTATTATTTATTTTTATTATTTTTCTTGTGATTTGTTTTTAACGATACTGCCTGTAAGGGAAATTCATTTCGTTGTCTCAAATTGAGACAATGACAATAAATTTGAATACAATACAATACAATACGATAGGAGCAGAATTAGGCCATTCGGCCCATCAAGTCTACTCTGCCATTCAATCATGGCTGATCTAACTCTCCCTCCTAACTCCATTCTCCTGCATTCTCCCCATAACCTCTACTGCTCTAGGTTATTACTATGTCATACCCCCCTGGGATCTGCCATGATCTCCACTGGGTTCCCGCAGTTTAGAGCCACAGTCATATGTCATACAGCATGGACACTGGGCCTTCATGCCAATGCATCCATGCTGACCAAAATGCCCATCTGAGCTAATCCCATTAGCCCACATTTGGTCCATATCCATAAGACCAGAACATCATAAGACAAAGGAGCAGAAACAAGCCATGTGGTCCATCTACCTTTCCCTCTCAACCTCAACCTCATGCCTTCTCACCTTTGGCACCCTTCCCAATCAGGAACTCATTAATATCTGCTTTAAAAATATTCCTCTAAACTTTTCCAATCCCCGCACCTGTCCAAATGTAGTTTAAATGTTGTAATTGAGTCAACCTCAACTACCTTCTCCAGCAGCTCGTTCCATGCGCCCACCACCCTCTGAGTGAAAAAAAACTGTCCCTCAGGTTGCTATTAAATTTTTACCCATTTGTCTTAAAACTATGCCCTCTGGTTCTTGATTCCCCTTCCCTGAGTAAAAGACTGTGCATTCACCCTCTCTATCCCCTCATGATTTCTCTCACCTCTTAACCTCCTGCACTGCAAGGAATAAAGTCCTAGCCTGCCCAACCTCCCCCTTTAGCTCAGGCCCTCACTGGCAAAATCCTCATAAATCTCACAGTTTAGAGATACAGCACGGAAACAGGCCCTTCTGCCCACCAAGATGGCGCCAACTATCGATTACCTGCCAACACTAGTTCTATGTCATCCCACTTTCCCATCCACTCCATACACACTCGGGTCAATTTGCAGAGGGACAATTAACCTACAAACCCGCACGTCCTTGGGATGTGGGAGGAATCCGGAGCACCCGGACGAAACTCACACGGCAACAAGGAGAACGTGCAAACTGCACGTGGCGGCACCCGAGGTTGGGATTGAACCCAAGTCTCAGGCGCTGTGAGGCAACGGCTCTACCACTGCACCACTGTGCCACAAGAGATGGGGTTGTGATTTTACTCGCCAATGTGTTAAAAGTCGAATTTCCATCAACAAGTTGTTCTCTTTTCATCGAGATTCCACAAATTTAACAAGATGCAAACAATCCTTTAGTCTAATTTAGTTTGATCTAGTTTAGTTTAGTTAATTTAGAGATACTGCATGGAAACAGGCCCTTCAGCCCACCAAGTCCATGCAGACCATTAGTCACCGATTCACGCTAGTTCTCTGTTATACAACTGTAATTTTGTATAGCTAAATTTAATTTAATTTAATTAACTAAACCTAATTATTGACTGGACTTCCACTAACCAACTGAAGGCTATCTTCTGGTTTGGACGGGTCTAATGAAGTAATCTGAGGCAGGGTCTGCTAATGAACCAGGTAGTCTTTAGTTGTGTATCATTGACATTAGTTTAGCTGAGTTTAGTTTAGAGATTCAGCATGGAAACAGTCCCGTCGTCCCACTGAGTCCACGCCGACCATTGATCACCCGTTCACACTAGTTCTATGTTGTCCCATTGGAGTCGTACATCTTGAGTTTAGTTCAGCTGAGAGATACAGCGTGGAAAACAGGGGATTCGGCGCGTCGAATCCATGCTGACCATCAATTAAGGGTCTCGAACCAAAACGTCACCTATTCCCTTTCTTCAGAGATGCTGTCTGACCCACTGAGTTACTCCAACGGTTTGTGTCTATACCCGTTCACACTAGTTCCGTGTTATCCCACTTTTAATTGTGTGTCATTGACGTTTTTAAAACTGCAGTTCAAGCAGTGAAACAGCAAAAAGCCGACTGTTTTTTTGCTTTCTTCCAGGACGTTTACATCCAATTCTTGTGTTGGATGGGGAGGAAATGCACACCTCATTAATTCCTATTACTAGATAGTGTGTGTGCCAAACATAACGGCCTTTGTGATTGCAATGCTATGATTGTAATGTGCGATCGGGTTATATAAAGTTTATCCCAGTGCCTCGTACTTGCACTCGCTCATGTTGAAAGTAAAGTGGTTATCATGTGGCAAGGCTGTAACGGCATCTCTTCCTCCCTTCTCCCTTGTGGTTGTGCGTGTGCTATTTCAGTGGACTGCATTCACAGACACCACGCTTGTTGACGTCAATACAGAGCTGGCTTTCATTATCTGCAATCTCACTGGCAGGTTCAATCAGGCTTGCTCAGGCTCAGTGGTAATGGAAGGATGAAAACGGTTTTGAAATATTCATCCTCACTTGCCCGCGGATCCAGAGAGAAGCGTCGCGCAATAGATCAAAGCCTGGATGGTGAATATTTAATCAGCGATGGTCACCTTAAATTTTTGAGAATCACCACTCATATAATTTTACAACCAGGAGAGATATGGCAACCGGCATCTACCAAGCCTGATGACAAAAGTTTCATTGATTGAGAGATGCAGCATGGAAACAGGCCATTCGACCCATCGAGTCCATGTTGATCATCGATCACCCATTCGCACAAGTTCTCTGTTATCCCACTTTAATTGTATATCGTTGACTTTAGTTTAGAGATACAGAATGGAATCTAAAGTCCATCGCTCTATGCCGATCACCCATTCGCACTAATTCTGTGCTATCCCACTTTAATTGGGTACCATTGGCTTTAGTTTAGTTTAGTTTAGAGATACAGAATGGAAACAGGCCCTTCGGCCCACCAAGTCTGCGCCAACCATTAATCATCCGTTCACACCAGTTCTATGTTATCCCACTTCCTCATCCACTCTCTACACACTAGGGGCTATTTATGGAGACAATTTGGGTTCATCAGTTCAATGAGCAGAATTAGGCCATTTGGCCCATCAAGTCGACTTTACTATTAAAACATGGCTGATCAATTTTTTTTCCTCTCAGCCCATTCTCCTGGGTTTTCCCCCATAACTCCTGACACCCGTACTAATGAAGAATCTGTCAATCCCCGTCTTAAAAATATCCATTGACTTGGCCTCCACTGCCGCCTGTGACAATGAATTAATCAGATTCATCGCCCAGAGGAAAGCCACGCGATCGCAGGGAGAACGTGCAAACGTCACACAGACGACACCCGAGGTCAGGATCGAACCAGGGTCTCTGGCGCTGTGAGGCAGCGGCTCTACCCCTCTGCCACCGTGCCGCCCTTAATCTGAGTAAGGTTGACTGCAGTTTCCTTTGTTCAACTGAATCGAACAAGGGACAAGCAAGGGACAAGTCTTGCTAAGTGTTAGATGGATTCGGGTGACTGGGGGAGGCCAGAGATTGACTTATTTTGCCTCCTTTTGTTACCTCGAGCCATTGTTACTTACTCTACCCTCACGCCAATCAATACTCCCTTCACCTGCATCCACCTATCACTTGCCAGCCTTTGTCCCACCTCCACCTCTCTTTTCCAGCTTTCTCCCCACACCTCCATTACAGGGTCCCCGATCCAAAACGTCGCATATCCATGTTTTCCAGAGATGTAGCCTGACCTGCAGAGATACTCTAACACAGGGGTTCCCAACCTTTTTCATCCCCTTTTCCCCTGGCAACTTTAACAGCACATAACAATGTTATTTCACTTATTTATGAACGACTAATGATGAACAGATACCAGTATACCAGAACCAAACACAGTCAGTCAATGAGAAAAACATATGTACAAATCCAGAATCAACAAATTTACCCCCTGGGTTGGCGAAATTTACCCCCTGGGGGTAAAATTACCCCAGGTTGGGAACCTTTGGTCTAACACCTCCTGCCCTGATTTATTGATCTTTTGCTGAATCATAAAAAGAGTATTAGGCCATTAATTGCGTTTTGAAAATTTCCCATTGACCTGCCTGGAAACACCGAGAGTGACATTGGCCAGAAATATCCATCCCACAGCAATTACTGAGCTCCATCACACAGAAGCTGGTTCCACACTGATAAATCAAATAAATTGGAGCACGAGTTATAACCTCCAATGATATCTAAATAGAAGTGATATTTAACGGATGGCTAAGAATTATTAACCTTGTTATTGTCAAATTCCACACTATTCTTGCTGCCGACAACACGATAAATTGCCTTTATTGAAATAACATTATAGCACATGAGTGCTGGTGTAAAGGTTTCACTTCAGACGCCATTTACCCTTGGATGCAGTTAATGGAGCTATAGATTAATAACTTATGTGAGAAACCGGCCTTGTGGAATAATGTCCACCAGAGACTAGTCTAACAGTTGCCAGTAAACATATCTTACGTGATCTCTGACCCAAATTAACAATGGCTGCCAAATAGCTGATGACTTCCAGAGATTTTAAAGACTAGGTTAAGACTGCAGAATTCGCCAGAACAGCGAGAGACTAGAAAACAAGCTTCTAATTTTTAGTTTAGTTTAAGATACAGCGCAGAAACAGGCCCTTTGGCCCACCCATTCCGCGCCGACCAGCACACTTACACTATGCTACCCACACCAGGGACAGTTTACAAGTTTACCAAGCCAATTAGCTTACAAACCAGTACGTCTTTGGAGTGTGGGAGGAAACTGGAGATCCCGGAGAAAACCCACGCAGGTCACCGGGAGAACGTGCAAACTCCATGCAGATAAGCACCCGTAGTCAGGATCGAACCCGGGTCTCTGGCGCTGCGAGACAGCATTTCTCCTGTTGAACCACTTGACAAGAATTAAAAATGATGCTGCATCTTGAATGGCTATACAACTGATTGTGAGCTAACGGTAGTTTTGTTGCCCTACAGTGCCAGAGACCCAGGTTCGATCCTGACCTCGCTGCAGTCTGCGTGGAGCTTGCACGTTCTCCCTGTGACCACGTGGGTTTCCACCGGGTGCTCCGGTTTCCTCCCACATCCCAAGGACATGCGGGTTTGTAGGTTAATTGGCTTCTGTAAATTGCCCATAGCGTGTAGAATAGTCAGTGTGGTCTCAGTGGGCTGAAGGATTTGTTTCTACATTGTATCTCTAAACTAAACTAAATCTAAACTAAACAAAAAGTTAAAATATTGAAGATATTGTGTGTTTAGTATAGTTTTTTTTAAGTTTAATTTAGAGATACAGCATGGAAACAGGCCCTTCACCCGACCAGGTCCATGCTGTCCAATGATCAACTGTTCACAAGTTCTACGTTATGCCACTATCTCATCCACTCCCTACTCATCAGGAGAGGCTTTTGAGTTTAGTTTAGTTTGTTATAACCTGTATTGCCAAAAAATACCAAGATACAGTGAAAAGCTTTTTGTTGCGTGCTATCCAGTCAGCAGAAAGACTACACATGATTACAGTCAAGCCGTCCACAGTGTACAGATACAGGATAAAGGTCATGATGTTTCGTTTTAACCTACAAACCCACATGTCGTTGGGATGTGGGAGGAAGCCAGAGCACCCAGAGGCAGCGCCCGAGGTTCCAGGGAGAACGTGCAATCTCAACTCACGCAGACAACACTCACGGTCAGGATCGAATCCGGGTCTCTGGCACTGTGAGGCCAGCAGCACTACCAGCTGATGAATGAAAGATGGTTCAATGCTTCACCGTTCCTAGGAGTAAATATCACCAGCATCTTGTCCTGGCCATAATGCAGCAATGGACAACAAAGCACACCAACACCTCAACTGGGGTGGGTGATTGCAACCTTCATGTGGTTCACCCTGTTTCGACTAATGCAATCAACCCGGCATGCACAAACAATATCAAATAGAACAAGCTGACCAACAACTTTAGGCTGTGCACGCCATACGCAAGAAGAAGAACGTCTCTCCTTCCTTGGAAGGCAAACTCGGCATGTTCCCAACAACTCTCATCAACTTCTACAGATGTGCCCTGGAAAGCATTTTATTGGGATGCATCACAGCATGGTTTGGGAACAGCTCCACCCAAGACCGCAAGTAATTGCAGAGAATTGTTGACACAACCCAGACCATCACACAAACCAGCCTCTCTTCCATTGACTCTAGCTGCACGTCACGCTGCCTTGGCAAGGCCAGCAGTATAATCAAGGACGAGTCTCACCCTTGTCACTCCCTCTCCTCCCCTCTCCCAGAGGTAGAGAAGTGTGATAACGCACACCTCCAGATTCAGGGACAGTTTCTTCCCAGCAGTTTTCAGGCAACTGAACTATCCTCAGTCCTGACCTACCATCTACCTCTTTGGACTTTATCCTGCACTAAACGTAATTTCCTTTACCCTGTATCTGTACACTGTGGATAGCTTGATTGTAATTATGTATCGTCTTTCTGCTGACTGCATAGCACACAATGAAAAGCTTTTCACTGTACCTCGGTACATGTGATAATAAACTAAACTAGACTAAACTAAAACTAAAATAAATTAAACTAAACTAATTCAGTAAATTAATAACTGCAATAAACATACATGTCATGAGACCAGAGAACAAAATTACCACGTTTAATTTTTTATGGTGTTGGTATGCCATTTTGGCGCGTACTGTCACATATAAAGCACTGGGGATTTGTATAGTATTCGTTACTCTGTGAGAGTACATATCCCATTATCATTCAGGAGCTTTGGAGCACCAAAGAGCAGGCACGGAAATCACTATCAAAACATGGGGAGGGAACACAATTTCTCGGTGGTTGCACGGGTGCATGCACACACACACACACAAGCACGTGCATGCGCACACACACGAAGCTTTGCCCGTGGGCCCTGTGGACGGTAACATCGGGAGCTGACCTGGTTGGTGCCCGACTCCGAACTCCAGCAACAGCAGCTTCGTCTGCTCTGAACCGTGGGGCTTCAATCGGCCCGTTCGCGGGGCCTTTCATCGCCCGGCGGGGGCTTCAACATCGGGAGCCTCAATCGTCTCGACGCAGCAATTTGACCGCGGGGCGGTGGAAGATCACGCGTCCGATATTTAAGCTGCGCCGGGCCGGGCGATGAAAAGCCCCGTGAATGGGCCGATTCAAGCTCCGCTCTATGATCTCTATGATAACAAGAGGAAGTGGACTGAACTTTGTTGCCTTCCCTCACAGTGGGAAACGTTGATTCCACTGTGGGCGGATGTTTTTATGTTTTATGTTAAATTCTATAGTGTTGTGTTCATCTTATCTGTGTGCTGCACGGTAACTCAAATTTCACTGCACCAATTGGTGTATGTGACAATGAATGTCCTTTGTTCTTTGTCTTTGCTCCACCAGGACAACTCCCTCCTCCAATCACCGCGCTCTATCCTCAGTCCCACCCCCCTACTTCCGCCTCTAACCGACACCTCCCTCCTCCAATTCTCGTCTCGCTCATCCAATCGGCGCCCTCGATCATCAGTCCCACCCCCACTGTCTCGCGGAAAGCGGAGATTTTTAATAGGTTTTGTTTTTCACCGAGTTTTAAAATCCGGTTTACAAAACATGGGGGGGGAGGGGTCGTCCCAAACCTCTCAAAACATCGGGGGGACGTATGTCCCCTGGGATTTCCGCCCATGCCATCTCAGATTCACTCACTGTCCACTAAATGCATACCAAAGTGTTGGAGTCACTCAGTGGGTCAGGCAGCAACTCTGGAATACACAGATAAGTGATGTTTTGGGTTGATACTCAACTTCAGACTCTTCCTCCAGAGACGCTGCCAGATCTGCTGCGTTACCCCCAACACTCTGCAAATGCTCGTGTTTCCATAACAAGGGGACTTCAATCCTTTTGACTTTAGACTTCGGAAATACAGCTTCCTCACTGACCAGCTATCACACATTTCCCAGACAAACTATGGACAATTTACAATTTACAGGAGCCAATTAACCGACAAACCTGTATGTCTTTGGAGTGCGGGAGGAAACCGGAGCACCAGGAGAAAACCCACGTGGTCACAGGGAGAACGTACAAACACCGGGTCGAACCTGGGTCACTGGTGCTGTGAGTCAGCAACTCTACCGCTGTGCCACTGGTTCTGGTGGGGAGGGGTGTGAAGTCAACACTGGATTAACAGACTCATTCCCTGTTTTATCAAAATTCCCCCAAAAGCTGATGCGAGATTCAGTCAGTGTCCAGGATGTCCTATAAACCAGACACGAGTGCCCAGGGCTTTAAGGTCTGCCTTGTGATTGAGTGAAACATGGCATCACTGGCCTGCACTATGAACATATTGGCTCTTGGCTACACTTTAAATCCAGCTACTGAATCACTTATTTGCTACCTACAGTATTCAATTCTTTGCAACCACTTTATTTTTAGCAAGGCTTTGATTGTAGCCAGAGTCTTATTTCATTCATGGAAAGCGGTTTCACTCACCAATGGTCCAGCTCTAAATCCCTCCGAATGGGTAACGTGCCTGGGAATTTATCGAGGCGATCAATTTCACTGTGGGAATAGAACATAGAACATTGATCATGGAACATGGAACATAGAACACAGAACAGTGCAGTACAGGCCCTTCGGCCCACAATGTCTCCCCTGTACATGATGCCAAGACCAACTCTTATCTGCCCGCACCATACCTCTCCATTCCCTGCATAATTACTTGTCTATCCAAAAGCCTCATAAACGCCACTCTCGTATCTGCCTCCACCACCACCCCTGGCAGCACGTTCCAGGCACCCACCAGCCACTGTATAAAAAAACTTGTCCCGCATATCTCATTTAAACCTAGCCCTCTCACCTAACTGTTTTGACAATAAACAATAGACAACAGGTGCAGGAGTAGGCCATTCGGCCCTTCGAGCCAGCACCGCCATTCAATGTGATCATGACTGATCATCCCCAATCAGTACCCCGTTCCTGCCTTCTCCCCATACCCCCTGACTCCACTATTTTTAAGAGCCCTATCTAGCTCTCTCTTGAAAGCATCCAGAGAACCCGCCTCCACCGCCCTCTGAGGCAGAGAATTCGACAGACTCACCACTCTCTGTGGGAAAAAGTGTTTCCTTGTCTCCGATCTAAATGGCTTACTCCTTATTCTTAAACTGTGGCCCCTGGTTCTGGACTCCCCCAATATCGGGAACATGTTTCCTGCCTCTAGCGTTTCCAAACAATCTTATATGTTTCAATGAGATCCCCTCTCATCCTTCTAAACTCCAGAGTGTACAGGCCCAGCTGCTCCATTCTCTCAGCATATGATAGTCCCGCCATCCCGGGAATTCACCTTGTAAACCTACGCTGCACTCCCTCAATAGCAAGAATGTCCTTCCGCAAATTAGGGGACCAAAACTGTACACAATACACCAGGTGTGGTCTCACTAGGGCTCTGTACAACTGCAGAAGGACCTCTTTGCTACTATATTCCATTCCTCTTATTCTAAAGGCCAACATGCCATTCACTTTCTTCACTGCCTGCTGTACCTGCATGCTTACTTTCATAGACTGATGTACAAGGACCCCCAGATCCCGTTGTACTTCCCCTTTTCCCAACTTGATGCCATTAAAATAGTACCACTGGTATTTGATATTTCCACCTTGGAAAAAAGATCTACCCGATCTATGCCTCTCAGAATCTTATGTACAGTACTTCTATCGAGTTTCCTTGCAACCCCCAGCATCCCAGAGAAAACAATCCATCAAATCCTATCCAAGGATTGGAGTTACAGAAGTGGTGACATTTCTGGCACCACTACCTCTGGCTCAATGAGCAATGTTGACGAGTTGTGAACAGAGAAGACTTCCTTAAGGTAGTCATTGGCAATTTGAGATCTCAACTAAGGTTTTTTTGGCATGAGTCTCCAGAGACCCAGGTTCAATCCTGACTACAGATGCTGCCTGTGCAGAGTTTGCATGTTCTCCCTGTGACCGCGTGGGGTTTCTCTGGGTGCTCCGGTTTTCAAAGACGTACACATTTGTAGGTTAGTTGGCCTCTGCAAATTGCCCTTTGTGTGTCGGATGGAACTAGTGCACAGGTGATCGATGGTCAGCATGGACTCGGTGGGTCGAAGGGCCTGTTTCTCTAAAATCACGCATGTACCTCTAAACTAAACCATTCTACAAGCCACAACTTCCACTATTTATGATGGGTAAAAGACCATCAGGCTCCTGAAAAAGAAACAAGGTTTCTGGAACATTTTAAATCTTTGCTGTAATTCTAAAGCATGATTCAATACTATCTTTGTGGCAAATTCATGACATTTCTCATCTGGGAAGGGGACAGGGTACTCATTGGTAAGTTGATTACGGTCAAAAGAAAGACACAAAGTGCAAGAGTAACTCAACGGGTCAGGTAACATCTCTGGATAACGTTCCGGTTCGGGACCCTTCTTCAGACTGATTGTGGTCGGGAGGAGAAAAATGGAAAAGAGAGGTGGATTCCGGACAAAAGCCTGGCTAGTGATAGGTGGATACAGGTGGGGGAAGGGGGGTGGTTGATTGGACAAAGGGCAGAGATGAAAAGACAAAAGTTGGTGAGATAAGTAAGGAAGAGTTGTGAAATGTGAGGCCAGAGGAAGAAAGTAAGGTGGAAGAGAATGGGAGAAATTAGTGCACATCCAGGTGGGGCATAAAGATGAGTAGGGGGAATTAGAGAAAGGAATTCTCTAATTTTTTTTTTTTTATTTTTTTCACACAGATAGTGGTGAATCTCTGGAACTCTCTGCCACAGAGTGTAGTTGAGGCCAGTTCATTGGCTATATTTAAGAGGGAGTTAGATGTGGCCCTTGTGGCTAAGGGGATCAGGGGGTATGGAGAGAAGGCAGGTACGGGATACTGAGTTGGATGATCAGCCATGTTCATATTGAATGGTGGTGCAGGCTCGAAGGGCCGAATGGCCTACTCCTGCACCTCATTTCTATGTCTATGTTTCTATGAAAGGACTCTTTAATGTCTGGCGGAAGGATAGTCCTCTTCAATTGTCTCCCATGGCTGGAGAACTCCAACTAGAGGCACAATGTGGATTCTGTCCATCAAGGCCTACATTGGAGGCAATCGTCATTCTAGTGTGGCACCGATCATTGTTGAACAAATGGGATTGAAGATCTTTCTCAGTGGCACAACTGGTAGAGATCTGCTGGCTCACGACACCAGGTTCAATCCAGACCTCTGGTGCTGTCTGCGTGTGGAGTGTGCACGTTCTCCCTGTGACCGCGAGGGTTTCCTCCGGGTGCTCCAGGTTTCCTCCCACATCCCAAAGACGTGCGGGTTTGTAGGTTAATTAGCCCTCTGTAAATTGCCCCCTAGTGTGTACGATAGAACTGGTGTACGGGAGTGGACGAGAAAGTGAGATAACTAGTGTGAAAACGGGTGATTGCTGGTCAGCATTGACTCGGTGGGATGAAGGGCCTGTTTTCATGGTGTTATCTCTAAACTAAACACCACTCGTGCAGAATCATCAGGAGATGAAACAGCCCTGTACAAATGCCCGTTCTAACTAGCAGCCATTCAAATGGAAATGATGAGGTGATAAAAATAACCCTGATTACTCTTCACCAAAATGAATATGAATCAGATTAAAGCGGTTCTTGAATACATCATCAGAACTATACTCTTCCAAGTATATACACGCACACTAACCTCCAAATATAGACACTGCATAGAAAGAAAGAAAAGATCATACAAATTGAGCCAATGCAAACAATTATTACAATATGTTCTACTTAATGGAGGCTTTAAATAGCTCAGTAATCAAAGGAGCAAATATAGATGTTCCAATGTGATGCGCTGTCAGGTAACAAACGATCATCAAAAGGATGTGATGACAGATTACACTCAACGGACAAAGGAACACTTTGTGTCGTGGTTAGATGATTTGTTTTCTCAATTTGCGTTACAGCTGAAAAAGGCCCAATTGTTTCACTCGCCTGTACATCGGGCCGTCCGTAGCGGCGACTGCGGAGGGTTCAAAGGCCCCGACCACGGGTGAACAAGAGGAAGATGACTGAACTTTATTGCCTTCCCTCACAGTGGGGAAACTTTGATTCCACTGTGGTGGATGTTTATGTGAAATTCTATTGTGTATTGTGTTCTTTTTATTCGTATGGCTGTATGGGAACTCAAATATCACTGTACCAATTGGTGCATGTGACGATGAATGTGGACTTTACTGGTCCATATGTGGAACGAGCTGCCAGAGGAAGCTGTGGAAGCGGACGCAACTACAACTACGACTTTTAAAAGACGCAGTGATAGAGCGACACAGTGGCCTCACAGCACCAGAGACACGAGTTCGATCCTCACCTCGGGTGCTCCCTGTGTGTGGAGTTTGCACGTTCTCCCTGTGACCGCATGGGTTTCCTCCCACATCCCAAAGACGTGCGGGTTTGTAGACCAATTTACCCTCTGTAAAATTGCCCACAGAAAAAAAGAGAGAGAGAGACAAAAAGAACGACAGATAGAGGGAGAATGGAGTGACAGAGAAAGAAAGAGCAAGAGACAGAGATATAAAAAGAGAGTGAAAAAGGAGAGAGAGTGAGAGGGTAGTGAGAAATGCAAGGATATGGATAAACTCAGGAATCAGTGTTTTATGGAAGGTACACAAAAATGCTGGAGAAACTCAGCGGGTGCAGCAGCATCTATGGAGCGAAGGAAATAGGCGACGTTTCGGGCCGAAACCCTTCTTCAAACTATGGCTTTCCAGCCAAGTTTATGGAAACTTGGCTGGAAAATAATATTTGAAAATTGCCAACCATTTCAGTTAACATTGCCTGAGGTCATTTATTTTGTGAACTGGTTCTAAATGAGCAGAAGTGTAGACAACTTGGAGCTTTATGTTACACTGGGAAGAAATGAACATTCAACCACTTCCATATAAACGGAAAAAATATTGACATCTGTAGACGTCTAGTTGAGTGAGACAAATTGTGTATGATGACACTGTTAGGGTTCCTGTTAACATTTATCAAAACACGATCTAACTGCGTAAAAGATAATACAATAATAATATCTTTCAATAATAATATAAGATATTCAAAGACTCATCTTTTCACTGGACAATCAATAACCAACCTTTTAAACTTCAGTGGGAAAAGTCTAGCATTTCCAAACTATTTTCCACAGGGTATCTTGCCCGTTCCAGATCCCACAACAGAATATCTGGAAATAGAAATATAGAAAATAGGTGTAGAGTAGGTCATGCAGCCCTTCGAGCCAGCACCAGCCATTCAATATGATCATGGCTGATCATCTAAAATCAGTACCCCGTTCCTGCTTTTACCCCATATCCCTTGATTCCTTTAGCTCTAAGAGCTAAATCTAACTCTCTCTTGAAAACATCCAGTGAATTGGCCTCCACTGCCTTCTGTGGAAGAGAATTCCACAGATTCACTACTTTCTGGGTGAAGAAATATTTCCTCATCTCAGTCCTAAATGGCCTACCCCTTATACTTAAACTGTGACCCCTGCTTCTGGACTCCCCCAACATCGGAAACATTTTTTCCTGCATCTAGCCTGTCCAATCCTTTAAGAATTTTATATGTTTTTATAAGATCCCCACTACTTCTTCTGAATTCCAGTGAATACAAGCCCAGTCGACCCATTCTTTCATCATATGCCAGTCCCGCCATCCCGAGACTGACAAAAACCTCCGGGAACCGCGCGGAAACCTTGGGTGGGGCGCAAAGTCTCCAGAGATTTGTGTTCAGGTTTCCTAAGTGGGACAAGGGCATTAGGAACTTTGATTTGATTTTTATTGCACTATTGTCTTTTTTTATTCTTTGAACTTTTTAAACATTTATTTATTATATGATCTATTGAATAGTGTGTTTACAATCCTGTTGTGCTGCTGAAAATAAGAATTCCATTGCTCCGTCTTGGTACACATAACAATAAAACACTCTTGACTCTTAGAGCCACAGAGTTCTGGAGTCATACAGTGTGGAAACAGGCCCTTTGTCCCCCACCAAGTCCACGGCGACCAACATGCCCCATCTACACTAGACTCACCTGCCAGCCCTTGGCCCATATCCTTCTAAATCTATTTTATCCATGTACCTGTCAAAATTTATCTTAAACACTATTATAATCCCTGCCTCAACTACCACCTCTTCTCAGGTCAAAAGACCCTGTGCATATACCCAATGTACTCCTCTCATGATTTCTACACCTCTATAAGATCAGCCCTCATCCTCCTGCACTTCAAGGAGTAAACCTCTCCCTTTAGCTCAGGCCCTTGAGTCCTGACAACATTCTCGTAAATCTTCTCTGCACCCTTTCCAGCTTGGCAGCATCTTTGATTCTCTCTCTTACTCCAATTGGTCTGAAGAAGGATCCCGAACTGGAAGGTCGTCTAGCCATCCCCTCCACAGATGCCGCCTGACCCGCTGAGTTCCTCCAGCACTTTGCCTTTTACCGTCGGAGGCTTGGCCGGAATTAAAATTTCCATTCGAAAGAATGGCTAAAGTGCGAGAGTCTGCAGGATTAGCCAGGGCTTTATACACGCTAATTAAATGATACATGGCAGGGTTAAAAAGAGTCAGTATGCGTCAACACTTTGTGTTATAAAGTCGTGGAAAGGGGTAGGGTTTGCGGTGAGATGAAAGCTGGTCAGAGGGTGTTGACAGGTAGCAGCGACTAATATTGGAAGCTGTACATGGAAACCCCACCAAGTGTGAATGAAGTCTTCTGCAGTCAGATGAATCCCAACGTAATCCACATTCCTTATCAACCCAGTGCCTGCTGCCATCAATCACCCACGATTATGAATTGACTTAAACATTTGGAGCGATCCGTTCCAACATGGGCAGTGCAGACAAATGAACATAAGACTTTATCTTGCACTAAATGTTATTCCTTTTAACTCAGCGGGTCAGACAGCATCTCTGGTGAAAAGGAATGGATGACGTTTCGGGTCGAGTAGAAGGGTCTCGACCTACGTCCTATTCCTTTTCTCCAGAGATGCTGTCTGGCCCGCTGAGTTACTCCAGCTTTTTGTGTCTATCTTTGGTTTAAACCGGTGTCTGCAGTTCTTTCCTACATGTTATTCCTTTCAGCTGTACACTGTGGACGGCTTAACTGTAAACACGTATTGTCTTTCCGCTGACTGGATAGCACGCACCAAATAAGGCTTTTGCTGTAACTCGGTACATGTGACAATAAATTAAGCTAAACTCAACTAAAGAAGCTGAAACCAGGAACTGCAGAAGCTGGTTAACAAAAAAAAGACACAATGTGCTCGAGCAGGTCAGGCAGCATCTCTGGAGACGTTTCAGGCTGGGGCCCTTCTTCAGAATGATTGTTGTAAGGGGGAGATAGCTGGAATGGAGGACCGCGACAAAAAAATACACAATGTGCTGGAGTAACTCAGCGGGTCAGGCAGCATCGAGAGTGGATAGGCGATGTTTCAGGTCGGGACCCTTCTTCAGACTGATTGTGGGGGGGTTAGGAGGAAGAGAAGAAACCTGGGAGAGGCAGGACAAAGCCTGGCAGATTATAGGTGGACACAGGAGGAGGGGTGTGTGGTTGATAGGCAGATGGTTGGAATAAAGGCAAGAGATAAGAGCAGAAGGTGTGAGACAGGGTTAGTGTTGTGGATTGTGAAGCTTGAAAGAGGAAACTAGCAGGAGGGGAGAAATAAGTAGGAAGTCTATGTGGGGCTGGGGGGGGAAAGGGAGAAAGAGTGGATGTAGGAGTCTTCTGGAATACCTCAGCGGGTCAGGCAACATCTCTGGAGAACATGGATAGTTTTGGGTCGGAACTGATTTAGGAGAGGGGAAGAAAGGTGAAAGAGATGAGGGGCAGGACAAATCTGATAGGTGGTGGATACAGTTGAGGCCGGGGGTGATGAGAGCGATTTTGGTTGGAAGAAGGTCCGAGATGAAAAGATGAAAAGGTGTGACTTAAGGATTGAAGAAGTGTGAATTGTGAAGCTAGAGGAAGGAATGTGGATGACCGTAAAGGCCAGGAGGTGTATCAGGAAATTATTGAGCATAAGGAAATTGTCATGATAGAGGAAATTCTCTCTTGCGTAGATCACAACTAAGCCTCGTCTCAACAAGCATTAGTAACAATCTAAATATAATAAGATATCACTGAACTATTCTGATCCGGATTACAGGATGGTGTTTGATCTCCGTGTAATTGGCTGTGGGAATCATAGACTGGAGTTAAATTCGGAAGTGCATTAAAGAGATTGGGACCAATTTTAACAGCCAATTTGACACTAATACAGTGGCAGCAGTCAGCAAATGGGCCTGGCAGGTTTTATCCCCGCCATTATCACAGGAAATCTAGACGTTGTCTTTGTTAATAGCGTCTTCTCATGAACAACTGGGCAAGCTGTCAGCTTCAGCGAGTGAATCATTTCATAAAGTACGTCTGTGTATCGAGATATAGTGAGGATGCAATTTCATGCACGAAAAGACACAAAGCGGCTGGAGTAACTCAGCGGGTCAGCCAGCACCTCTGGAGAGCATGGAAAGGTGACCCATTCCAATATTGAGACGTCTTGAGTGTTTGCAATTTCATGCATGCAGATAGCATTCTGCCTCTCCTCTCTCCCAACTTTCCCCCCATCGCCCCTCCCCCTCGCAATCAGTCTGAAAAAACATCCCAACCCAAAATGTCACCTATCCATGGACTACAGAGATGCTGCCTGTCCTGCTGAGTTACTCAAGCGCTTTAGGTCTTTTTGTTTAGTTTAGAGATACAGCATTGAAATAGGCCCTTCGGCCCATTGAGTCCTTGCCGACCAGCAACCCCCCTTACACACTAGTTCTACGATATCCCTTTCTCATCCACTCCCTATACATTAAGGGCTCTTTTTTCCCCACAGAGGCCAATTTAACCCACAAACACACACGTCTTTGGGATGTGGGTGGAAACCGGAGCACCCGGAGGAAACCCATGCGGTCACAAGGAGAACAAGCAAACTCCACACACAGATAGCAGCTGAGGTCAGGATCGAACCTGCATCTCTGGCATTATGAGGCAGTGGCTCTTCCAGCCGTGCCACCATGCTGTACTTACACTCGACTGGTTACAATGGCAGCTTGGAGTATAACGTGAATAGAGGCTTTGAATTTAGTGAATTAAATAAATCAAAAAAGCCAGTATCAAAAACAGTGACCATATAGATACTGAATTATCATAAAAGCACACTTAGTTTCCACGTGTCTTTTATTGAAGAAAATCGCAGATCGCTTGCATGTGATTCCCAATCTCCAGCAACATGTTTCAGTCTACATACTCTCGTTCGTCAAACCTCTGCCTGCACGTGATCCATATCCCTCCATACCACTGTGCCTATCTAAAAGCGTCGTAAATGCCACTGCCAAATCTGCCTCCACCCCCACCCCTGGCAGCACGTTCCAGGAACCCACCACTCCCTGTGAAAAAAGACTTGCCTCACACATCTCCATTACACATTGCCCCTTTCCCCTTACAGTTATGCTCTCCAGTCTCTGACATTTCCATCCGAGAAAAAAGGGTTCTGACTGTCTACACTATCTGTGCCTCTCATTTTCTCCCCACAGAAAATAATCCAAGTTTCTCCAACCTCTCCCCACCCTCTAATCCAGGCAGCATTCTGGTAAACCTCTTCTGCACCTTCTCCAAAGCCAGCGCATCCTTCCTGTAATGGGGCGACCAGAGCTGGGTACAATTATTTTGTTCTCAACCTTTAAACTTCCACTGCAAGGTTCAAGAGCACTTGCGATATTCTAATCTGTTTGAATTTCTGAGCCAGCCCTAATGCCTGTTTTGTTTCTGTTCCTGAAAAACTAACTCTGGGCTGGATAAATAGTGTTCACAGGATGATAATCAGGAACAATAAGGATCACTGATCCTTGACAAAGTGTTTATTTTGTCCTTTTAGTTCTCCATTATCATAATTATATTGGGTGTAATGGCCCTTGACAATGGCCTTTATGATATGATGCTAACAACCATTGTAAAGTACACACCTTAATCTAAGATACATAGAGTCTCTCGAGCATTACAAAATGTCAAGTTTTAATTGAGTACAAATGTTTATATTTAACAAACACTAGAGTATAGACCCCTAAGCACCTATATTTTTGCATTTGCCTGTATTCATATTATGACTGAAGAAATGCAGAACACGCTATTTATCATCTTTACAAAGTTTTGGCAGAAATTAACATTTTGCAGGTAAGATTTCAGTGGACTTGAGAGGAACACTATCATATACAAGTGTGCAGGAAGGAACTACAGATGCTGGGTGCGAGGAAGGGTCTCGACCCGAAACGTCACCCATTCCTTCTCTCCAGAGATGCTGCCTGACCTGCTGAGTTACTCCAGCTTCTTGTGTCGATCATATACAAGGTTAGCTGAGGTCCAGTAATCGCTGGAAACTGCGGTTCGGAGTCCAATCCAAATTGATGTGATAAAGTCTTGTGTTTGTTCGTTCGCTAAAGGGCCTGACCCCCTTGGCCGTCATTTGCGCCTCATTTACGCGTCATATGAAGAATAGGTCGACGCGTTGTGACGCTCGGGTAGAATGTGGGTAGCGCGGGACGGGCGAATGGAGAGGCGTGGAGGAGTTGTGTGGCGCTCCAGGATTTCGTCCTGTATGAAATCCTCGCGTGCCATTGGCGTGACGTATCGCGTACGCACACTGACGCATTGGGTATGCACGCTAACGCATTGGCATGACGCTATCCCGGCGTACGCACACTGCGTGGTTACGCATGTGGGTATGCACGCTAAGGGTATTCTAATTGGCATCGAAGGCACGCTGCGTCCCTCGTACGACACGTCTCATATGACGTGTAAATCGCGTGACGGGCAAGTGGGACGCATGGTAATAGTGTCTGAGGCAGATGTGTCACAATATCGAGCGCTGAGTGATGTTAAGTTGGCACTCCGAGCAGTGAGTTGCTGAACGGGATCCGGATCCAAACACAGGTGCTGTCTCAGTTTGGCTTCGCATGTCCTGCGTGGGTTTCTCCGGGTGCTCTGGTTTCCTCTCACACTCCAAAGACGTACAGGCTTGTAGGTTAATTGGCTTCAGTAAAGATTGTAAATTGTCCCTAGTGTGTAGGATAGTGTTAGTGTACAGCTATCATTGGTCGGCGTCGACACAGTGGGCTGAAGGGCCTGATTCCACGCTGTATCTCTAAAGTCAGCTCAATTAAACTAAACTACTTTCAATGCATAATTTGAAGCTGGGTTCATTTCATAAGTTGAAGCAACAGAATTAGGCTATTTGGCTATCTTTCCCTCTCAACCCCATTCTCCTGCCTTCTCTCCATAACCAAGCCGGTTTCATCGTGGCTTGGTTCGGCAACTTGAGCGTCGAGGAGCGGAAAATGCTGCAAAAAGTTGTAAACACTGCCCAGTCCATTATCGGCTCTGACCTCCCTACCATCGAGGGGATCTATCGCAGTCGCTGCTTCAAAAAGCTTGCCAGCAGCCCACACCATCCTGCCACACACTCATCCCCTGCCTTCAGGTAGCAGGAGGCCAAACGGCGATCCAGGAAGAACAGTATCGCCCACTCCGCGGTGTGAACATGTATCCAGCGCCGTGCCGCCACTGCAGAAGTTCTGGTCCATCAAAGTCCCCCTCTGTCTCCGGGGTCTCTGGAAAGTCGCCGCTACCAGATCCAGTCGCTAGGATGTCAAAGAGGGGGGGAGGCCAACCTCAGTGGCTCGGGACCTGACTTGGAGAAATTCAGTCAGCCCTCGGCAAAGGACCCCAGGACTCCGATGTCGGACCTGACTTGGAGAAATAGTCGCATCCTCGCCAAGAAGCAACTGGGAAACGGTTTCCCCCTTACCCTACCGCCCCTCCCCCACAATGTAAAACAAAAGAATCCCCAAAACAAAACTGTTAGACAAAGTTAAATTAAAAATGAGGAGAAAAACGGACAGACTGTAGGCAAAGGCGCCTTCAATGCAGCGCCCCTAGTGCCATATATATGTGTGTATATATAAATTCTATGGTGCATGGACACACTGATGTGTTCTGTATTTATGCCTACAATATTCCGTTGTGCTATAGCAAGCAAGAATTTCATTGTCCTATCTGGGGCACATGAAAATAAACTCTCTTGACTTGACTTGACTAACCATTGACACCCGTTCTGATCAAGAACTGGTCGATCTCCACGTTAAAAATACCCAATGACCTGCCGTTTGTGGCAATAAATTCCCCAGATTCACCACCCTCTGGCTAAAGAAATTCCTCCTCATCTCCATTCGAAAGGTGCGTCCTTTAATTCTGAGCCTATGGCCTCTGGTCCTAGACTCTCCTATTAGTGGAAACACCCTCTGCACATCCACTCTATCCAGGCCTTTCACTATTCGGTAAGTTTCAATGAGGTCCTCCCCTCATCCTTCTAAACTCCAGCGAGTACAGGCCCAGTGCCGTCAAAGGACCATCACACCTTAACCCCATTATCCCTGGTATAGTTCTTATAAACAATTCTTGTGTGCAGCCTCAATGTAATCTTGTATTCTATTATATGGAGCGTATACATTCTCCCTGTGACCACGTGGGCTTTCACCGGGTGTTCTCACATTTCAAATACTGTTTGCAGGTTAATTGGCTTCTGTAAATTGTCCCTAGAGTTGTGTTTCCACTTTGGAGAAAATTACCCGAAATTCGGGAAATTCTGGTTGTCTTCGGGTAATTTTAGGGAAAATAAATAATTTCGGGAAATTTCCGCATCCGACCCGCGAAGGGGTCCAATCCGGCCTGGGTGATTTGGGGAAAATAAGTATATTTACGACCATCCGCGCCTGCATAGTTGGGGGAGGCTCGTCGCACATGCGCAGTTGGGGACGGCTTAAAAAATTTCAGGAAATACCATCAAACTCCAGGAAATTTGGGATTCTCTTTAAGGACATTTTGTTTTGTGGTGTGGAAGCACTGCCGTAGAGTATAGGATAGAACTTGTGTACGGGTGATCACTGGTCAGCATGGACTCGGTGGGCTGAAGGGCCTGTTTCCATGCTGTATCTCTAAACTAAACCATAGAAATAAATTCAGTTCCTTGTGTCAACAAACTCTCCCTCGTTTTCAGAAAACGTATATTTTTACAAAATTAAGTGAAAATGACAAGCACTGTCAGAATATGTGTGTTTACGCTTCTGATATAATATAATTATATATAATTATAATATATAATGTAGATATGATATATAAAGTAATGGACAGTTCTTTATGCTTCTCACCCCTGGAAACTTTTACCTCAAACTTTTTAACCCCTTCATAAAATTGAACTGTATGGTGGCATAGAACTTTATCAGCTCCTTTTTAGACAATAGACAATAGGTGCAGGTGTAGGCCATTCGGCCCTTCGAGCCAGCACCGCCATTCAATGTGATCATGGCTGATCATCCCCAATCAGTACCCCGTTCCTGCCTTCTCCCCATATCCCCAGACTCCGCTATCTTTAAGAGCCCTATCTAGCTCTCTCTTGAAAGTATCCAGAGAACCAGCCTCCCCCGCCCTCTGAGGCAGAGAATTCCACAGACTCACAACTCTCTGTGAGAAAAAAAAGTGTTTCTACAGGGGGTAAAATCTTTAGAGATGGCTCACTTCAAAGCCAACATTGGTGGAGGAATGTTCACAGCCAGTGATTCTAAATAAATAGATCAGTGAAAATGATAAAAGCAAAAAGGTGGGACTGCCTCATAAACGGTTAAGAGGTCTTTTATTGAGGCTGGACAGATTTAAGAATTTGGAATTCAGTTTATTGCACGATCCCACTGATATACTTATATTGCTGCTACATTACTTAATAGCTATTTTGAAATTGGTAAACAACAGATTTTAGATAAAGGTAATAAAAGAAGCCTGCTTAGTGTTCATTCCAAAGGTCGATTATCTTAGTGTGTGGTATTCAACATGAACTAATATTTGGTCAGAGCCTCTAGAAAGCTCCTGATCTAAATCTGCCTCAAAAGATTCTGGATTCTGGACGTATTATGCAGCAATACTGATCAGAATTGGATGCTTTGTAAATGCTGTTGTGACTGCCAACACAAACTACGATCTGTTGCTGTGTCCAGCTAACATATTCGCATTTAAAAGGATCACAAAAAGATTCCAAAGTGAAGTGGGAAGACACCATTTATTGAGTCATAAAGTTGTACAACGTGGAAACTTTGATCTAACTTGCCCAAGCCCACCAACCTGCCCCATCTACACTAGCCACACCTGCCTGCATTTGGCCCATATCCCTCTAAACTTGTCATATCCATGTACCTATCTAAATGTTTTGTGAACATTGTGATAGTACCTGCCTCCTCCAGCAGCGCTTTCTATATACCTACGACCCTTTATGTGAAAAAGCTGCCTCTCAGGTTCCTATTTAATCATTTTCCTTCCCTCACCTTAAACCTACTTCCTCTAGTTGTAGATTCCACAATTCTGGGTGAAATACTGCGCATTCACCCTACCGATTCCTCTCATGATTCTATACGCCTCTTTGAAACCACCCCTCATCCTTCTGCACTCAATGAAATGGTCCTAGCATGCTGATCCTCTCCCTATAGCACAGGCCCTCGAGTCCTTGCAACATCCTCATGAATCTTCTCTGCACCCTTTCCAGCTTCACAACAGCTTTCCTATAACAGGATGACATACACGGAACATAATACTCCAAATGTGGTCTCACCGATGTCTTGCGCAATCGTCTTTCAATTATATAATTTTTAACCTTCATGTTAACCTTATCCCTCAATCCCCTTAATAACGATTGGAGATTAATTTTAACAGGTAAAGATTTATCTCAAGGGTTAAAATTCTATCATTTAAAGATCTATATTCATATTTAAAGATCTACTCTATCTTAATATTTAAAGGTATGTCAACAGTTAAATATCTATCAGGGGCGGCACAGTGGCACTGCGGGTAGAGCCACTGCCTCACAACCCCAGAGACCTGGGTTCGATCCTGACCTCGGGTGCTGCCAGTGTGTGGAGTTTCCACGCTCTCCCTGTGACCGTGTAGGTTTCCTCCGGGTGCTCCGGTTTCCTCCCACATCCCAATCCGACGTGTAAGTTTGTAGGTTAATAGACCCTCGGTAAATTGCCCCTCGTTTGTGGTGAGTGGATGAGAAAGTGGGATAACATAGAACTAGTGTGAACAGGCGAATCAATGGTCGGTGTGGGCCGAGTGGCCTGTTTCCATGCTGTATCTCCAAACAAAACAGATTGATAGACACAAAATGCTGGAGTAACTCAGCAGGTCAGGCAGTTACTCCAGCATTTTATGTCTATTCTCGATGTAAGCCAGCATCTGCAGTTCCTTTCTAAACTAGTTAATGCCTTGTCAAAGACTGTGGCTATTCTGCCACCTTCTGATGAAAAGAAAGATCATGTAGGGTCAGGTGAATAGAATACAGCATTTTCTATTCCTTGTGCACCTGTACATTCACGTTGAGCCAAACAGAAATTAAATATCTGGCACAGAAATGAACCAGTTAGACCAATTGGTTCCAAGTGTTCTCCTTGGTGTACATGTACCCACCCCATGCGTGTTGTCACATTATTGTCACATACACCAATTGGTGTAGTGAAATTCAAGTTGCCATTGCAGCACATTAATAAGAATACAACACATTAAAGAAGAATTTAACATAAAACATAAAAACATCCGCCCACAATGGTTCCCACTGTGAGGGAAGGCACAAAGTCCAGTCCCCATCACCTTGTCCACCCATAGTCGGGCCTATTGAGGCCTCCGCAGTCGCCGCTACGGCGGCCCGATGTTTCAGGCCCTTCTCGCCGGGTGATGGTGTTCCGGCGTCGGGAGAACCCTCTCAGCGTCTTGGGATGCCTGGAATGGCCGCTTCCTTACCGGAGACCGCGGCTTCCGAAGCCGACAGGCCGTGCTGGATGGAGCTCCAACACTGGCGATCTCAGCGAAAGATCCCAGGCTCCTGATGTTAAAGTCAGCGCCGCCGCCCGCGGCTGGCCACTCCTTAGACCCGCAGCTCCGGGATGTTCAATCGGCGGACTCAGCATTCCGGAGCTCCAGCGCGGCGACCTGGGCAAGGCATCGCCCGTTCCGCAATAGGTTTCCTCTCACATTCCAAAGACGCGCAGGTTTGAAAATTAATTGGCTTCTGTTAATTGTCCCTAGTGTGTAGGATAGAACTAGTGTATCGGTGATCACTGGTTAACATGGACTCGGTGGGCCGAAGGGCCTGTTTCCACGTTGTATCACTAAATTAAACTAAACTAAACATATAGTTATATAAAGTGGAAACAGAGCCCTTTGGCCCAATTTGGCTACGCCAACCAACAGGCCCCATCTACATGTCCCACCTGCTAGCATTTGGTCAAGTTCCCTCCAAACGTACGCGATCCATAAACCTATCTACATGTTTCTTAAACGTTGTGATAGCACCTGCCTCAACTAGCTCTGCAGTTCATTCCATACACCAACCACCTTCGATGTAGAAAAAATGCCCCTCAGATACTATTAAATCTCCCCCCCCCCCCTCACCTTAAACCTATGTCCTCTGGTTCTCGATTCCCCTACCCTGGGTAAAAAAATCTGTGCATCTACCCATCTATTCCTCACATGATATTGTACACCTCTATAAGATCACCCCTTTCATACTCCTGCACTCCAAGGATAGAGTCCCAACCTGCTCAACCTCCCCCTATAGCTCAGGCCCTAGAGTCCAGGCAACATCCTTGTAAATCTTCTCTGCACCCTTTCCATCTTAACAACACCCTTTCAACAGTGAAGTGATCAAAACTGAACACAATACTCTAAATGTGGCCTCACCAATGTCTTGTACAACTCCAATGCCTTGTATAACTCCAATGTTTATATCAAAATAATTCTCCACAGCTCATTCCGAAAAAGAGTCACACAGCCCCTTCAGCCCATCATATCCATGCTGTGCATCATCTATACTAACCCCATCTATGCTAACCCCATATATCAACATTTTGCCCATGGACCTCTTTCTTCTCCAAAGAAGCCAAAGTCAGCACAATAAGATCAATGCTCACTTTGTACCACATTGCTTTAAACCACAACCACATTATCCTTGGCAGACAAAAATGCTGGTGAAACTCAGCGGGTGAGGCAGCATCTATAGAGAGAAGGAATAGGCGACGTTTCAGGTCGAGACCTTTCTTCACCAGGGTCTCCCCTATATCCCACAGCTCCGCCCTTATCTCCCTATCCCCCTAGTCGTAACAAGGAAAGAGTCCCCCTTGTCCTCACCTTCCACCCCATCAGCCGTCGCATACACCATATAATCCTCCGACATTTTCGAAAAATAAAACTCTATGGCCACATTATATTTAGTATTCACAGATAAATATGTGTGCAAAGTTCTCACAAGTTTGATGGAAAGGAAAGTTATCTGACCGATCTTGAGAAGGCTTCCTCAAAATGTTTACCGGCCACAGGAAGTAACAACAAGTTTACCATAAATAGCGCTCTAAACATAACAGACATTCTGCTCTCACCCAGTCTACTTTATCATCATTTGCCTTTGTAGAAAGTCTGGATTGGGATGATTACTGTCATGGGAAATGTTATCAGAGGAAGTTAAATGCTTCAAACTATGAATTTTAGCGTGGTAATTGGTAAAATATTTAGCAATCTAATGCAAGCATAAAGAAAGCTCATCAACGCCTCTACTTCCTTGGAAGATTGAGGAGATTCAGTCTTGAACTTCTACAGGTGTGCAGTAGAGAGTATATTGACTGGTTGCATCACGGCCTGTTTCGGCAACTCGAACGCCCAAGAACGAAGGAGATTACAAAAAGTGGTGGTCACTGCCCAGTCCATCACGGGGCCTGAACTCCCCACCATCGAAGGGATCTACAGGAGTCGCTGCCTCAAAAAAGCAGTCAGCATCATCAGAGACCCACACCACCCTGGCAATGATTTATTTTCACTCCTGCCGACGGGAAGAAGGTACAGGAGTCTGAATACCGTGACCTCCAGGTTCAAGAACAGCTTCTTCCCAACAACCATCAGGCTCTTGAACACTATGAACACCAATTAAACTATGGGCTATTATTTTACAGTAACATTGTTTTATTCGTAATTTACTGAACTTTTTTTGGTTTATTACGGTATGTTACCTGAGTATTGTGTTACGCTGCTTTAAGCCTGTTATCCTGCTGTAAGTAAGATATTCATCGTTCTGCTTTTGGTACATATGACAATTCAACACTCTAGATGTTTGACCCTGTGCCCCTTTCCCACCTTTAATGCAGCAATCAAACACCCTTGACTATTGACTCGTATCGAGTGAAAGAAATTGAAGTTTGCGTTATGAGTTTTTAAAAAGCAAGAAGTGTCTGGAAATGCCTGGCAGCAGATGCCGGCGTTTTTAGTTTTAGTTTAGAGATACCGCGTGGAAACAGGCCCTTCAGCCCTCGCCGGCCACCGATCAGCCGTACACTACTTCTATCCAACGTACTAGGGACAATTTAGTGGCCAACTAACCTACAAATCTGCACATCTTTCAAGTGTGGAAGGAAACCGGAGCACGCTGAGGAAACCCATGTGGTCACAGGGAGAACTTGCAAACTCCACACAGACAGCACCCGAGGTCAGAAGCGAACCTTGGTCCATGGCGCTGTGAGGCAGCAGGTCGAGCAGCCGTGGGCCACCCTTTACTCGAGGAGGGATCTGAATGAATGTGGCCGTTCCCGACTTCATACGGAAATATTGGAGTGGTGCGTTCCTACTAAGGCCGATATCAAAGACCCACACCACCCTGGCCACGCTCTCTTCTCGCTGCTACCATCGGGGAGGAAGCACAGGAGCCTGAGAACCATGACCTCTGGGTTCACAAATAGTTCTTTATGTTTGGGCAAGTTGTTAAACCACCCTGTACATCCCTAACCACAACCCTACCGCAACACTTAATCACTATGGACTTTACTCCATTTGCTCGACATAAGTTAGTGCTTGCACTGTCAAGTTTACCAATAAAGTTATTGTTGCGTCTAATGTTAAGCTGCAGCAAGTAAGAATTTAATTATTCCAGTTCTAATCCAATGCCTATGATAAACACAAAATGCTGGAGTAACTCAGCGGGACAGGCAGCATCTCTGGGGAGAAGGAATGGGTGATGCTTCGGGTCGAGAACATTCTTCAGTCTGAAGAAGGGTCTTGATACGAGACGTCACCCATTCCTTCTCCCCAGAGGTGCTGCCCGTCCCGCTGAGTTACTCCAGCATTTTGTGTTTATCTTCAGTTGAAACCAGCACCTGCGGTTCCTTTCAATACGCCTTCCAATACAACCTATGATTTTGATCTTGAGTCTGGATGAAACTATGCAGCATCACTTCTCAATCTATATTTATATGCAGTATTGTGTGCAGTTCTGGTCGCCCCATTTCAGGAAAGATGTGGAGGCTTTGGAGGTGCAGAGATGGTTTACCAGAATGCTGCCTAGATTAGAGGGTTTCAGCTACAGGGAGAAGATAGATAGACTTGGATTGTTTTTATCTGGAACAAATGAGGGGGAGGGGAGACTTAATAGAAGTATATGAAATTATGAGAGGCGTAGATAGGGTAGACACTCAGAGCCTTTATCCCAGGGTGGAAATGTCCAACACTAGAGGGCATAGCTATAAGATGAGAGGGGGAAAGTTTAATGGAGATGTGTGAGGTGTTGGTGGAGGCAGATATGATAGTGGCTTTTCAAAAGCTTTTAGATAGGCACATGGAAGTGCAGGGAATAGAGGGATATGAGTAAGAAAGAACTGCAGATGCTGGTTTAAATCAAAGGTAGACACAATACGCTGGAGCAACTCAGCGGGTGAGGAAGTATCTCTGGAGAATTCTGTGTCTACCAGAGGGTTATGAGTCACGTGCAGGCAGACAAGATGTTAAACTTGGCACCATTTTCGTCACAAACATTGTGGGATGAAGGGCCCGTTCCAATGAGGTAACATTGTACGTTCTATATTCTATATCTCAAGATCACCACTTCCTTGCTTTCAAATTATCAGAACATTTATTGCTCACTCTCATTGCCCCAAGAAGGCGCTCATGTACTTTCCATTGGTTCAGCTGTGATGCATCTTGATAGCGCATTAAGTTTAATCTAGAAGTACGGCATGGAAACAGGCTCTTTGGCCCACTGAGTCCACACCGACCATCAATCACCCATTCACACTAGTTCCATGCTATTCCACTTCCACCCACCCAATTAACTTATAAATCCGCACCTCTTTGGCAGGTGGGCGGAAACCGGAGCACCCGGAAGAAAGCCATACGGTCGCAAGGAGAACGTACAAACTCCGTATAGACAGCACCCGTAGTGAGGATCGCACCCGGGTGCCTGGCGCTGTGAGGCAGCAACTCTACCGCTGCGCCACCGTGCTGCACTAAACAGCCCCTGGAACAGTGACACAACAGGCTCTTCGGTCCAACAACTCCATGCCGACCGCCGATCACCTGTTCATATTTGTTCTATGTTATCTCATTTACTCAACCGCTCCCTACACACTAGCGGCAATTTACAGAAGCCAATTAACATCCAACTCTGTATGTCTTTGGAGTGTGAGAGGAAACCGGAGCACCCAGAGAAAGCCCACGCAGTCACAGGGAGAACGTACACACAGACAGCACCCGAGGATTGTCCCCAGGTCTCCGAGCCTGTGAAGTCTACTGCTCTACCGCTGTGCCACTCTTACCCTGAGAAACCTACACCCCAATTTGGGAGCTGGCGAGTGAAGGGATAGAGTGGGGTTGAATTCAGTGAGATTTACTGTTGGCCTGCAGATGGAGTTATTGACAAAACATTGCCTACCTTCTTACTACGAGTGCATGTCAATGGGGATGGAAATGGGAGTTGAGAGGAGGCAAAAAGACTAGGGTGGGGGATATATGTGCGCACAGTAGTGTAGGGAAAGAGAAAGAAAAGGGTACAGAGGGAATTCACTTGAAGTTGAAGAAGTTGATGTACATATATTGAAGGGTCCCGACCCGAAAAATCTTCTATCCATGCTCTCCAGAGATGCTGCCTGACCCGCTGATTTACTCCAGCATTTTGTGTCCTTCTTTGTAAAACCAACATCTTCAGTTCCTTGTTTCCACAATGTTCATACCGTTGGGGCGTGAGATACACAAGAGGAATACGAGGTGCTGTTCCGCCAGTTTGCGGGTGGCCTCACTCTGGCAATGGAGGATGCCCGGGACAAGAAGGTCAGTATGAGAATGGGTAGGGGCGTTTATTTTAATTTAGTTTAGAGATACAGCCCTTCGGCGAGTTCGTGCCAACCAGTGATTCGCACATACTAACACTATCCTACACACACTAGGGACAATTTACAATGACACCAAGCCAATTACCCTACAAACCTGTATGTCTTTAGAATGTTGGAGGAAACCGGAGGTCCCGGAGAAAACCCACGCAGGTCACGGGGAGAACATACAAACTCCGTACAGACAATCACCCCCTAGTCAAGATGGAACTCTGGTCTCTAGCACTGTAATCAACTCTACCGCTGATTTAAAATAGTTAGCAATCGGGAGGTCCAGCAGGCCTTGGTGGGCTGTGAAATGGTGTTTGGAGGGACTTCTAAATTATGAGGGAGTTTGACTGCTATGTTGCCAGCAGGCAGATACCTGTTGTAGTGGTAGTTGGCCAGAGGTCTATAACATTAACAGGACGTTGTGATGGACTTTGACAGGATTGAGTCTGAGACACTTCAAGGGTTTTGTGCTCCGAAGGATTACGTCGTTGCGCAGAGCCACTGCGGACATCGTTTGGAATGCCGCCATTGAATCTACCATGGCCACCATTTCAGATTGCAGAAACTGGGTGGAAAAAAAGATTCTCCTCTCCCTGTGTGTGGCTGTGATGTTGCTCACGTTGAGGGAGAGAAGACGACAGAAATGCAACATGTACAAGACATGTTTTTATGCACATAATTCACATGCCCCAAGGCTGGCGGCTGCCCTACAGCAAATGACTTGCTTCGGAAATGTAGTCACAAATATCAGAGTAAATAGGGTTGAGAATCAGTGCCCAGCAATCTGCTTCTTCTCCTTGCGTATGGCGTGCACAGCCTCAGTTGTAAGACAGCTTGTTCTGTTTGATCTTCTGTTTGTGCACGCCAGGTTGATTGCATTCGTCGAAACAGGGTGGACCACGTGAAGGTTGCAATCTCCCACCGCAGTGTACTAGTAATGAGTCACGGATCACAAACCTCCTTTGTGGTATTTTTCATGGATAGAGATACAGTGTGGAAACAGGCCCTTCGGCCCACCGAGTCCACGCCAACTGGCAATAACCCCGTACACTAACACTATCCTGCACACTAAGAACAATTTACACTTTACAGAAGCCAATTAAGATCTCGCATTTTGAGGCATAACATTGAAAAAAACAGTGAAACCCATAGTGCCGGAGTAGCTCAGCAGGTCAGGCAGCATCTGATGAGGGAATGGACAAATGACGTTTTGGATCAAGACCCTTCTGCAGACAGTGATTTCACGATTGCAGTCAAAAACAGTGTATTCTGTAAAGAAAATTGCCAAGGCAATTTTTCAAAAGCATATCATAAATATTTAAAGGATATTGCATTAGAGTTGGGCTGGAATGTATTCATTGATATGATCAGTGATGTGAAAATGCTATAGAGATCAGAGTTATTCTATAAATAGAAGCGAAACCTTCACGATTCTTGCTCACTTTCCTTACTTCTTTTATTTCTACCATTTTTAAAGCTCGAAAAACGAAGTGGTACAACAAAATGTAATAAGATATATGTGATGTGTATTACTGTAATTTACTGTACTTCTAATAAAAACATTTAAAAAAAAAAATAAAATAAATAGAAGCGAAGGTGAAGAGAGAGGGGAACAATATGCATCCACAAAGTTTCAGAATGATGGATTTCCAGTGGGGAAGTGGGGGAGTTTGATCTTACAAATTTTAGATGCTTTAACTGAGATGGCTTCACACTACAATGACAGAACGCATTATCTCAAGTCCCTAAATATGATTAGTTTAGTAAGAAACATAGAAAATAAGTGCAGGAGAAGGCCATTCGGCCCCTTGAGCCAGCACCACCATTCAATATGATCATGGCTGATCATCCAAAATCAGTACCCCGTTCCGGCTTTCTCCCCATATCGCTTTACTCCATTAGCCCGAAGACTTCCCGATGGGCCGCACGGCCAGAAGGCATCCCGACAGGCCGTGACTGTGGAATGGGATTGTGGATGGAGGCCTTTATCGACTCGCCATGGTGGGGCGGGTGACAATAGGGGGACAAAAGTGCTTTGTAACAGCGCCGTATGTGGCTACTATTTGTATACATTGTGTATGCAAACAAAGAATCTCACTGTGCCTAGTCACAGGTGACAATAAAGTATTCCTATTCCTTATCCTAACTCTCTCTTGAATATATTCAGTGAATTGGCCCCCAATGCCTTCTGTGGCAGAGAATTCCACAGATTCACGACTCTCTGGGTGAAAACGTTTTTCTTCATATCTGTCCAAAATGGCTTGCCCCTTATTCTTACACTGTGACCCCTGATTTTGCACTACCCAAACAACAGGAACATTTTTCCTACATCTAGCCAGACCAATCCCTTAAGAATTTTATATGTTTCTATAAGGTCCCGTCTCATCCTTCTAAATTCCAGTGAAAACAAGCCCAGTCAATCCATTCTTTCGTCATATGGCAGTCCCGCCATCCCGGGAATTAACCTGGTGAACCTACGCTGCACTCCATCAATAGCAAGAATGTCCTTCCTCAAATTAGGAGACCAAAACTGCACACAATACTCCAGGTGTGGTATCACCAGGGCCCTGTACAACAGTTTAATGATACAGCATGGAAACAGGCCATTCACCAAGTCTGTCCACACTGTTCACACTAGTTGTATATTATCCCATTGTAATTGTGTATCATTGTCTTTAGTTTACTTTATTTATTGTCATGTGTACAGAGTTACATTAAAATGCTTGCCCTGAAAGTTATCCATCAAATCATACTATACATGAGTAACAGATCCTCCTATGGAACATCACACAATAGTTCCAGTATCATCCATTGACTCCATCTGCATCTCACGCTGCCTCGGCAAGGTCAGCAGCATAATCAAAGACCAGTCTCACCCCGGTCACTCCCTCTTCTCCCCTCTCCGGTCAAGCAAGAGGTACATATGTTGGAAAATGCACACCATCAGATTCAGGGACAAATTTTTCCCTACTGTTATCAGGCAACTGAACTATCCTGTCAACATCTAGAGAGCAGTCCTGACCACCCTTCTACCTCATAGGAGACTTTAGAACTATGTTTGATCAGAATTCAATGTTATATCTCGATCTAAATGTCGTACCCTTTGTTTGTGCACTGTAGGCGGCTAGATTGTATTCATGTACAGTGTTTTCTTGGACTGGATAGCATGCAAACAAAGGCTTTTCACTGTACGTTGGTACATGTGATGATAATAAACTAAACTAATTTAATCTAAACTTGCAACTTCCAAGACCCAGAAAAGTCTGACCTTGGCTCAAGGAGATGTGCATATTTCTTATTTTCTCACTTTAAGGCCCGGTGTCACCATGTCGAACTGCCTGAGCTGAATTGCAGAACTTTAGGGTGCTCTCCGAGGGTGCGAGAGATGAGTGTGCGCACCGTTCACAGTCGCCAACTCTCCCTTTGATCTTCCAGTGCCGCCATCTTGGAATCGCAACTTGTGTCGACTTGTGTCTGAACTCCAAGCCGCTCCCTTTCCAGAGTTGGGAGTTCAACCGGAAGTTGCTGAGGAATATCCATCTCATCCATAAACTCCGCAATCCGTGCTCTCAATGAATCCCAGTCACTCGCCGTGAAATTTAACGAGATGATGAGATGTTTTAAATCCAGCCCTCACAATGGTTTAGAAAAAAGGCACAACGCGCTGGAGTGGAGGGTCCCGACCCAAAACATCACCCAGCCTTTTTATCCAGATATGCTGACTGGTGCGCTGAGTTACTCCCGCAGTGTGTGCCTATCTTTGGTATAAACCAGCATCTGCGGTTCCTTCCTACACATCACTGGAGAACATGAACAAGTGACATTTTAAGTCATTTTTTTTGTATTCCAGAATCTGCAGTTCATAATTATAGGAGCAGAATTAGGCCATTCGGCACATCAGGTCTACTTACGCCATTCAATTATGGCTGACCTATCTTTCACTCTCAACCCCATTCTCCTGCCTTCTCCACATAACCCCTGACACCCTGATAAAGAATCTGTCAATCTCCGCCATAAAAATATCCATTAACTTGCCTTCCACAGCCTTCTGTGGCAATGAATTCCACAGATTCACCAACAGTTCCATGTTACAGTTACATTTCTCAGTGGCTAAATGTGGCTGAGTTCTTTAGTCAGTCTGACAGAATGGTTTGAATAGACTATTAATATTGCTCTCGGTTATTGATTCACCATGCAGTGACTGATATTATAGGAAGCCATCAACATACAAAAAACTGCAAATTCAAATTATTAACACGCTTTTTAATTTAGTTTGCAGATAAAGTGCAGAGACTGGCCCTTCGGCCCACCGAGCCCGTACCGACCAACAATCCCCGCACATTAACACCATCCAACTAGGGACAATTTACATTTTACACAAAGCCAAATAACCTACAAACCTCTACGTCTTGGTAGTATGGGAGGAAACCGAAGATCTTGGAGATAACCAGCGCAGGTCACGGATTGAACGTACAAACTCCGTACAGGTAACACCCATAGTCAGGGTTGGACCCGGGTGTCTGGCGCCGTAAGGCAGCAACTCTACCGCTGCACCACCGTGCCGCCCTTTTCTTAGTTTTTAAAACATTTGTTTTACATCTTGATATTATTGACATTCTATATCAATTAATTGGCCATAGCTTTTATTGATCAACAGATGGCAAAATCACTTTTTTTTTCAGGATTTTATTAACTACTAGACTAAGTGGTCACACGGGACGGCTGTTCTCCCAATGCAATATTTCACCTCTCCACCAATTCCAATATTGGTGACCAGTGGGGAGAGGGCTTTCTGGAGCGCTAGTACGGATGTTATGGGCTGAAGGGACTGGTGTCCAAAGGGCTAGTATGGACATTGTGGGCCGAATGGATTCTTGGGCTGGCGGCTCAGTTACTCAAGCCAATTGTGCTGGCTGGTGGGCTGGTAGTTGACTCATGGCTATTCCTTGAAATTCCATTTCAAGCAGGGTGCAAAGCTACCAAACTCAAGTGCAGTTTCATACCACTTCAAGCAGGGTGCAAGGCCACTAAAAACAGCGAGTCGTGACCTCTCCCTCCTCCATCTTGCAGAGACTGAGCCACGCCCACAGCTGGGTTTTATAGTCCCTCCCAGCAGAAGGGGCGTGGCCTTCATGACATGATTGACAGGAGAGAGAATCTCAACATTTTTTAAACACTAATAACTCTTTTATTTTTCATCGATGGGAAAAATCCTCTTGTCCTGTGCAGTGGAGGAGGACAAGTGGAGGAGTAAGATGGCCAAAAGTTACAACCGTAAGTGGCAGCGTTTTTTTCTAAAATCAATATACAGAACAACAGGAAGTGGTCAAGATCAGACTTTTAGTAATATAGATAACGTTTAAGAAACATATTTTCTAAGATGATAAGATTTGTGTTTAGGCATTTAACAGACCATGGAAAATGAAAGAGTTTACTCATAAACATTACAAGCATATCCATATTCTTAATAATCATTTTCATGTGAAGTTTTGCACAGATGAAAATATTGCTCTAAAGGGCCTGTCCCACTGTACGAGGTAATTCAAGAGTTCTCCCGAGTTTCCCCTGATTCGAACTCGGAGAATTACGGTAAAATCCGCTCGTAGGTACTTGGGGCTCTCGTAGACATTTTTCAACATGTGGAAACATATTCATGAGCTTACCGCGTTTCCTGAGTGCCTGGCGTTAGCATTACGAGCCGCTAAGAGACGTCTCGAGCTCCGACGTACCCACTATGTACATTCTACGTACTTACCACAATTTTGTTTTTTAACTCGGAAGAGCTCTTGGGTAAACTCGTATAGTGGGACAGGCCCTTACGCAAAATCCTAATTCTAAGTGGTGGGAAATGTACCAAATTAAAACACCAAACGTTTTGGTGCGGCGATGCTTCAGAACAGCAGTGTTGAAAACAAGGAACTCCAGGTGTAGATCAACCCTCTCGTCTTTGACATTTCCAGGGTGGGGAAAAGGCTCAGGCTGTCCACCCTGTCTCCGCCTCGCATAATTTTACATCAAATCTCTCCTCACCGTCCGATGTACCAGAGAAAACAATCCAAGTTCGTCCAACTTCTTTTTGTAGCTCATGACACCTAATCCAGACAGTATTTCCTTATTTTATCTCAGAATTCCTGCATCTGCCAGTTTTTTTTAAACTCATTCACAAAGAAGCAGCACAAAACTACCTTAACATCCTCTGTCATACTTTAAAGTAAAACATTATATGGAGATGAGGAGGAATGTGAGTGGCTGTCACCTACCACTACAGTCCCACTAGTGAGGTATCTTCCTCAGGGATAGACCCGTCTTGAGACCGAACAAGAAACGTTGTCTATCCATTCCATCCACAGATCCTGCCTAACCCGCTGAGTTCCCCCAGCGCTTTGCTCTCTAATCTTTCTAATATATGTTTACCACATGTTTTCATTTTCTTTTTTCCTATTGTTTTTTTCAGCTTAAATTTTCTGCGTGGAAAAAAATTGGCACGAAAGATGTATTCAGCGAACCATAAAATAAGTCTTCTGAGAACTGCGATGGATGTCAGATAGGATTATCGGAGCACTATTTCACAAAGTTTCATTTCTGTTCATGAACTCAGATCTACGAAGACATGAAAATAAATGAGTGAAGCAGAAGTGGCTCCGATTGTTAAGAACCTCTTCTGAAAAGGTTCACATGATACATGAGGCATGATCTTCCTCTTTTCTTATCTGAGACCCTTTTGGCTTCACAGACAACTGTGGAAATCAAGTCATTGGGTATTTATAAAGTGGAGATTCACAGATTATTGATTATTACGGGTGTCAGGGTTTATGGGGAGAAGGCAGGACAATGGGGATCAGAGGGTAAGATAGATCAGCCATGATTGAATGGTGGAGTAGACTCGATGGGCTGGCTGGCCTAATTTTACTCCATTGTCTAATGAACCTTTTTCTCCTCTAGCCTTTGTCACTTACTCCATTCATCTGCTAATCAATCCCGCCTCACCCTTATCCACCTATCACTTACCATGCTTGTCCTGCCCTCGCCTCTCTATTCCAGCTTCCTCTCCAACACTGAATGGTTCTGAGCAGAGACATTGCCTGTCTATTCCTCCCCAGAAGCTGCCTGGCCCGCTGTGTTACTCCAGCACTTTGTGTTTTGTTCAAGATTCCAGCATCTGCAGTTCCTTGTATCTCTATGTTCCTTTCTTTCCTTGTCTCTCCCGAACAGTTCATGAACTACAACCTACAACCTAGTTGTTTGACCCACAGAACCACAACTTTCGTTTCTCACCGTAATGTTCCTTGTGGAATCTCTGTGTAAATTTACTGCCATTCATTCAACAACAGTTGGGGCAATGGGGCAATCTGAAGGGTCAGTGGAAGCTACTTTGAAAATGCAAGTACTGCTTTCTATATGTGGGAAGGAACATTTCAATGTGGTAGAGGAAAATAACTAAACAAAAATAAAACATAATTTGGTTTTAACAGCATGCACTCAAATTCTTGAAAGATTCTGGGCAGTACGGTGGTGCAGCAGTAGAGTTGCTGCCTTACAGCGCCAGAGACCTGGGTTCAATCCTGGCTATGGGTGCTGGTCTGTATGGAGTTTGTACGTTCTCCCCGTGACCTGTGTGCTTTTTTTTCCCGATAACTTTGCTTTCCTCCCACACGGAAAGATGTACAGGTTTGTAGGTTAATTAGCTTGGTTTAAATGTAAAAATGGTCCCTAGTGTAGAATAGTGCAAGGATCTATGGAGATTAAGGAATTGGTCTGTATAGGTCTGAAGAAGGGTCTCGACCTGAAACGTCGCCAATTCCTTCTCTCCATAGATGCTGCACGACCGTTGAGTTTCTCCATCATTTTGTGTCTACCTTCGATTTTACCAGCATCTGCAGTTCTTTCTTAAACGTAGTGCAAGGATTGCAGGGCGGTGTGGACTCGGTGGGCCGAAGGGCCTGTTTCCGTGCTGTACCTCCAAACTAACTAAATTATATTGGGTAGGACAAGGGAAAACATTTTTTCAATTTACCATCAGTAGCCAAGGTGACAGATCGTAACTTCTTGGAGTCTGAGGTTCTTTAACAGCGGATCGGATTATGCAGCTTTAATTCAGCAGTGTGATATTCAATAATACTTTGTTATATACATGAAGTAAGCGATCTTCACACTGCTAACATTTTCTTGCTCAGTCGACCGTGAAACAACTAAAGATCACAGGAGACCGTTGCAAAAGTACTTATTAACTTTCAAATGCATGTGATACCTGTTTCTGGCAAGAACATGCTTTAGGGAACTATGAATTTTATATTAGAGATTTGCAGAAGAGGTTAACCAGAATGCTGTCCCGTTTATGTCAGAAGAAGGGTCCCGACACAAAACGTCACCTATCCACCTTCTCCAGAGATGCTGCCTGACCTGTTGAGTTGCTCCAGCACTTGTGTTCTCCACTGCATTAGGTGGTTTTAGCTGCAAGAGGAGGTTGGACAAACTTGGATTGTTTTATCTGGAATGCCGGAGGTTGAGGGGACACCTGATAGAAGTATATAGAATTATTAGATGCATAGATAGGGTAGACAGGGTGAAAATATTTAAAAACTAGAGGGCATTGCTTTAAGGTGAGGGAGTTTAAATTTAAAGGAAATATGTGGGGTGAGTGTTTTTTACACAGAGTGTGGTGGGTGCCTGGAGTGGCGGTGGAGGCAGATATGATAGTGGTATTCAGGAGACATTTAGATAGTCATATGGAAATAGAGGAATGTAGATCATGGACAGACAGATGAGATTATTTTAACTTGGCATCACGATCGGCATGGACACTGTGGGCTGGATGGCCTGTTCCTGTGTTGTACTGTTCTATGCTCCATTCCTCTCTCCGATACGTATAAAACTTTAGCCCATCTCAGGGTTACTCCTGAATCACATCTCACCCTGTTGACGGTGATCTCCAGTTTGGCGAGTTGGCAGCTCCAGCACTTAAATAAAAATGTTGGCGTGTAAAGTTGGAAGATTTATACATGCGTGAGGTTGATATGATGTGTTAAGGCCCCGGCATAAACACGGATGGAAATAGAACTCTTAATGGCTTTTGAGAAAGGGAAGCAGATAAATATTTGAAAAGGGGAAATGCATAATGCAAAGGATAGGTGAACATGGACAGCTTCTACTGAGGTCCAGTGGAGTTTAATTTTCGAATAAGGTCACAAACGTGAGACATGCAATGGGAGTGGTGCCTCAATTCTAGGGAGAGGATAGCACCCATGTAGCGTGCTATTTTACGATAACACATCCTGTGATTTGTTGTCGAAAACAAGAAGCTGCAGATGCCGGTTTACAAGAGAGGACACAAAGTACTGGAGCAACTCAGCAGGTCAGGCAGCATCACCGAAGAACATGGATAGGTGACGTCTCAGGCCGAGGCCCTTCTTCACAAAAGACCCTTCTTCGGAGCTGTGGCCTCGGTTTTCATTGAGAACATTTTAAACTGAAACAATGTTCAGTCTTGAGATTGGATATGTAGACGCAAGGAACTGTAGATGCTGGTTGACCAATTAAGGTACAAAGTGCTGGAGTAACTCAGACAGCATCTCTGGAGAACATGGACAGCTGACGTTTCGGGTCGGGACCCTTCAGACTGACTGTGAGGGAGTGTGTGTTAGAATTAGTAGGATTCGGAGACATAGATGCGAAAGAAGTCCTTCATGAAGGATAACACATTGCAATTTAATCCAGTACAATTTGGGAGCAATAATACTGTGACAATAACAAGAAATGTGGCTTAGTCATAGACCCAGCTAAACAGCACAGGAATAGGTCCTTCAGCATGCCTTGTCCACGCTGACCAAACAGGCATACTGGGTTCGTCAATATTGCTTGCATTTGGTACATAATCCTCTAAACCCATCCTATCCATATATCCGTCCAAATGTCTATTAAAAGTCATAATTGAATTCACTTCTATGGCTTCCAGTTCATTCTAGTTACAGACAACCCTCTGAGAGAAGAAAGACAAAGTGCTGGAGTAACTCAGCGGGTCAGGCAGCATCTCTGGAGAACATGGATAGGTGACGTTTCGGGTCGGGATGCTTCTTACCTACTTAACACCTTCACACTTAACACCTCCTAATCTACTTAACACTCTTCACACCTACTTAAAGAAAGACTCTAGTCTGAAAAGACTGGACCCTTTCACACCCACCCCTCTCCAATCACCACACTCAATTACCCATCCCCTCCGTGCTGCACAACATCACTTCTCCATCATCAACAATAAAAATAGAGGAGGTGGAGAGGCTGTTCAGAAGACAGAAAAGCCAGAAATCTCCAGGACCGGACAATGTTTCCCCCTCTACTCTCAAGCTCTCTCTGTGCCGAACAACTGGCACTGGTCGATACAGACATTTTCAACCAGTCCCTGCAAACCTGTACTGTCCCTGCCTAGTTCAAAGTCTCCACTATTGTCCCTGTACCTAAAAAGGCAAGGATTACTGGTCCTAATGACTACAGGCCTGTCGCACTGACCTCTGTAGTCATGAAGACCCTAGAAAAGCTTGTGTTGGCCAAGCTGAAAAATATACCAAACCACCTGCTGAACCCTCTGCAGTTTGCATATCAGGCCAATGGATCTGTGGATGATGCAGTCAACCTGGGCCTGCACTTCATCCTCCAGCACCTAGACTGCCAGGGGACCTATGCGAGGATTTTGTTTGTTGATTTTAACTCTGCATTCAACACCATCGTGCCAGAGCTACTGCACCCCAAACTTTCTGAGTTGACTGTGCCTGAACCCCTCTGTCGGTGGATCACCAGCTTCATGACAGACCGGAAGCAGCATGTGAGGCTGGGAAAGCACATCTCGGACGCGCAAACGTTCAACATAGGAGCACCACAAGGCTGCGTACTCTCTCCTCTCCTCTACTCTCTCTACACCAATGACTGCACTTCCACTGACTCCTCTGTCAATCTTCTCAAATTTGTGGACGACACAATCCTGATTGGACTGATCCAGGATGGGAAGGAATCTGCCTACAGACAGGAAGTGTCACAGCTGGCGTCCTGGTGCCATCGCAACAACCTGGAGCTAAATTATCTTAAGACAGTGGAATTGATAGTAGACTTTAGGAGAGCTTCCCCTCCCCTCACCCCACTCACCACCAACAACACCACAGTGACATCTGTGGAGTCTTTTAAATTCCTGGGAACCATCATCTCCAAGGACCTTAAGTGGGGGGCTACCATCGACTCCACGGTCAAAAAGGCACAACAGAGGATGTACTTCCTGCGGCAGCTGAGGAAGCACAATCTGCCACAGGCAATGATGGTCCAATACTACACGGCCATCGTAGAGTCTATCCTCATCTTCTCCATCAGGGTCTTATTTGGCTCAGCCACCAAGCACGACACCTGGAGGCTGCAGCGAATCGGCCGATCAGCAGAGAAGGTTAGTGGCTGCAACATTCCCTCCATTGATGAATCGATGAACTGTACACTGCTAGGGCCAGGAAGCGAACAGGTAAGATCATCTCTGACCCCTCTCACCCAGGCCACAAACTCTTTGAATCACTTCCCTCTGGAAGGCGACTCCGGACTGTCAAAGCCCCCACAGCCAGACATAAAAACTGCTTTTTTCCACGAGTAGTAGCTCAACTCAATAGCCAAAAATCTGTAGCCTTCTTTTGCTCTGGTATTTTATTTAATTCACATGCTTAATCAATAATGTTTTATTATTAATGTTTAATGATTTATGTGTCATTCCTAACTGTCACTGTATGTCGTTGTAACTTGCGGGCGAAGCACCAAGGCAAATTCCTTGTATGTGAATACTTGGCCATAAACTTATTCATTCATTCATTCTTCAGATCACTTCTTGCTCCCACAACCACGTGCGTTTACGGTCTGAAGAAGGGTCCTGGCCCCTAAACATCACCTATCCATTTCTCCACAGATGCTGCCTAACCTGCTGAGTCGCTCCAACATGTTGACCCAGCATCTTCAGTTCGTTTTTGTTACAATTTAACCCTCTGAGTGAAAAGGTTGTCCCTGTGTTTTTTAAATATATCTCTCCCCTCTCACCTTAAACATTTGCCCTCAAGATTCAGGATCCTCACAAATGACTGTGAGCGTTCACTTTCTCCCTGCCCCTCATGTCTTGTTACGAGTTTGCGTATGTAATCAAAAACAAAATCATGTTATGCAAGACGTTGGTGAGGCCATACAGAGTATTATGTTCAGGTTTGGTCACCCTGCTATAGAAAGGATGCCATCAAGTTGGAAAGAATGTAGAAAAAAAACTTATGAGGACGGAAACAAAGTGCTGGAGTAACACAGTGGGTCAGGTGCATCTCTGGAGAAAAAGAATGGGTGACGTTTCGGGTTGGAATGTTTCTTCAGACAGAAAGTGTGTGTGGGGGGGTGGGGGGAGAACTGTAGGTTGGGAAAGGCCAGAACAAATCTGGGCCAGCAATAGATGACAAAGGAAGGGTGGAGCCCACAATGGCCCATTGTTAGCTGTGGTAGAGGCGAGAATAAAGATTTATGAGAATGTTGCCAGGACTCAAGGACCTGAGCTATCGGTAGAGTTTGGACTTAGAAACATAGAAACATAGAAATTAGGTGCAGGAGTAGGCCATTCGGCCCTTTGAGCCTGCACCGCCATTCAATATGATCATGGCTGATCATCCAACTCAGTATCCCGTACCTGCCTTCTCTCCATACCCCCTGATCCCCTTAGCCACAAGGGCCACATCTAACTCCCTCTTAAATATAGCCAATGAACTGGCCTCAACTACCCTCTGTGGCAGAGAGGATTCACCACTCACTGCGTGAAAAAAGTTCTTCTCATCTCGGTTTTAAAGGATTTCCCCTTTATCCTTAAGCTGTGACCCCTTGTCCTGGACTTCCCTAACATCGGGAACAATCTTCACTTGCTAAGACTTTATTGCTTGGAGCAGAAAGCAGAGGGGTGGTCAGAGGGATGGGGGGGGGGAGGGTGTATAGAGGTGTAAAAATCACGAGGGGAATAGCTAAGGTGAATGCACAGTCTTTTACCCATGGTGGGGGAATCAAACATCAGAGCTCACAGATTAAGGTAAGAGGTTCAAATGTAATAGGATCCTAAAGGGGAACTTTTCACACAGAAGGTTTAGTTGAGAGATACAGCACAGAACCAGGCACGTCCGCCCATCGAGCCGCACCGACCAGCGATCCCTGCACACGTTAACACTACCCTACACACACAAGGGACAATTTTACATTTATACCAAGCCTATTAACCTACAAACCTGTGCGTCTTTGAAGTGTGGGAGGAAACTGAAGATCTCAGAGAAAACCATGCAGGTCATAGGGAGAACGTACAAACTCCACACAGACAGCACCCGCAAGGATCGAACCTGGGTCTCTGGTGCTGTGAGGCAGTAGCTCCACCGCCACGCCACGATGCATTAATCAATCTAATCTATTCTATCAAGTTCTTATCACCTAATCTATTTATCCACTCATGTGTCCAGTACCTCATTCAACCTCCCTGCTGTGTTTTGAAATTTCCGTTCGTTGCTGAGGAGGAGACCCTCTGCTCTATCAGAAACTGTTTCGCTTTCCAGAGAGTCTGCCGGATTAGTTGAGACACGGGTAACTGCAGATGCTGGAATCCTGAACAAAACACAAAGTGCTGGAGGAACCCATCGGGTCAGGCAACCTTTGTGGTCGGAATGGACAGACGAGGTTTGGGGTCGGGATCTTTCTTCAGCCTGAATGTCTGTTCCCTCCACAGCTGCTGCCTTCCCGTAGAGTTCTTCCGGCATTTTGTGTTTTAGTTTTAGTTTAGTTTAGAGATACAGCATGGAAACAGGCCCTTCGGCCCACCGAGTCCGCACCAACCAGCAATCACCCATATGTTAGTCCTATCCGAGGCAATAGGTACACTTTACAGAAGCCAATTAACCTACAAACCTGCACGTCGTTGGAGTGTGGGAGGAAACCGGAGCAGCTGGAGAAAACCCACGTGGTCACAGGGAGAACGTGCAAACTCCACACAGTTAGTACCTGTGGTCAGGATCAAACCCGGGTCACTGGCGTCGTAAGGCAGCAGCTCTACCGCTGCGCCACCCTGCTGCCCAATTGATTGAGTTCTCCCAGCATTGTGCTTCAGATGCCACTACCTGCTCTTTGAGATACATGCATAGGAGACCACGTTATATCTTTGATAGAATTAGCTGCAGAGGGAGTCAAGAGTAGGAGTAAGCCCTAACATGCCCAGTTCGGCCAAATTATCCAGTTAGGCCAAATGATAGCTCGCACTGTGATTCCATGCAGGCCAAGGTTCATCGGAACCTTTCTAAGTTACATGTGAAAAAGTTTGAAATATGTGGGCAGCATTTAAATATTAGGAGCAATTTTCTTCTTTGCAGTCAATCTAATTTTCCACCAGCAATAAGTTCTGTTTGTTTGGAATTTCCATGGTAACAGATAGCTTAGCCCACAGCCTCAGCACTTAATCAACTTAAAAGCTGTTTATTATCTCATACACAACCAAATGTTATTAGTTTGTAAATATAAACACTGCTCCAGATTGGCCAAAGAGGGTTGAATGATTTAACATAACGCCTTCTCCTCTACTGATTGACTGAAAATTATCATTGATTTATAGACCAGCAGTTATTACCGACATATTAATCATTACTTTAGATAATACTTCATTGTGCATGAGATGACAGAGAATTTGAGAACTTTCACTGCGTGCAGACAGTATAGCAAAAACTTATTTTAATTTCACATTAATTCACATCGAATCCATGCTTTCCCAGTTAAAAGGAAGGATGTGAAGACTTTGGAGAGGGTGCAGAGGTAGTTTACCAGAATGATGCCTGGATTAGCGGGTATTAGCTACAGGGAGAGGTTGGGCAGACGTGGATTGTTTTCTCTGCAACACCGGAGGTTGTAGGAGACCTGACAGAAGTATACAAAATGACTAGACTAAGTGGGACCCGTTGGGTCCCAACATCACACGGGAGGGCTGGCCCCCCAACGCAATATTCCACCTCTCCACCAATTCCAATATTGGTGGCCAGTGGAGGGGGCGGCTCAGTCACTGAAGCCTGTTGTGCTGGCAGCTCACTCACTCACGGCTAGTGGGCTGGCAGTTGCCTCATGACTATTCCTTGAAATTCCATTTCAAGCAGGGTGCAAGGCCACCAAATTCAAGTGCAGTTTCTTACCACTTCAAGCAGGGGGCAAGGCCACCAAATTCCAGTGCAGTTTCATACCATTTCAAGCAGGGTGCAAAGCCACTAAAGACAGTGAGGCGTGACCTCTCCCACCTCCATCTTGCAGAGACTGAACCACGCCCACACTTCTGGGTTTTGTAGTCCCTCCCCCCCCTCCTTCCACCAGAAGGGACGTGGCCTTGACGGCATGATTGACAAGAGAGAGAATCTCAACATTTTTTTAAACACTAATAACTATTTCATTTTTCATCGATGGGAAAGATCCTTTGCACCTGATGAGCGGAGGGGGACTGAGATTAGACTTTTAATTACAGAGAAGGCAAGGCGACTTTAATTAGGCAACACAGCTTTTGCATTTCCAAACCATAGGCAACACAGCTTTAACATTTCCAAACCAAAGGCAACACAGCTTTAGCATTTCCAAACTATATGTTCAAACCACATCAAGGGCACTGACAGGTCTGTAAAACCTCTCATAGATTAGGAGACATGTGTTTAGTGTTATTTATAGCTCAGCCTGAGAGACATGACCCTCGCTCCCCCATCTTGCAGAGACTGACTGAGGCACTCAACAATTCCGGGTTTTATAGTCCCTCCGGAAGCGGCGTGGCCTTCAGGAGAGAGAATCTCAACATTTTTAAAATATTAATAACTCTTTTATTTTTCATCGATGGGAAAAATCCTCTTGTCCCGCTCAGCGGAGGGGTCTCTGAGTAAGATGACCAAAATTACAGCCGTAAGGTTTTTTCTAAAATCAATATACAGAACAACAGGAAGTGGTCAAGATCAGACTTTTAGTAATATAGATTGAAGACATAGATTGGGTGGACAGTCATAACCTTTTTCCCAGGATGGAAATGTTAAGGACCAGAAGGCATGGCTTTAAGGTGAGAAGAACAAAGATTAAAGGAGATTTGCGGGGGAAGATTTTACACAGGGTACCTGGAACTTGCTGCCAGTGGTGGTGGTTGAGGCATATAGGGTCCTTCCGCTGCTGGGCATTGAGGGGCAGAGTTCACTGGGTACACCCCTCAAATAAAGGAAGGGATATCACCCTAGGGGGCCACATGAGTGGCAAGAATGCTTGGCTTCAGGATAGGTGCAAACACTACCAAATATGCCACTCATGTATGTATGGATACTGAGAGAACCAGAAGAGTTTTTGTACTAATCTTGTTTTATATATTCTGATCATTTTTAGAAATAAAACAAACAATAGTGGCATTTAAGTAACTTTTGGATAGGCACATGGATATGCAGGGAATGGTGGGATATGGATTAAGTGCAGGCTGATATAAGTTGGTCTTGGCATCATGTTCGGCGCAGACATTGTGGGCCGAAGAGCCAGTTCCTGTGCTGTACTTTTCTATATTCTTTATTCTATTAATTATAAAAAGAGTTTTCATTTTAATGATACAACACTGTTTCCTTTTCTTTAATTACGGAGGATGCATTTGGTTCCTCTGTGTTTCTTGGGTCAGGGACAAACGTGTTTTAGCTCACAGTTATGAAATTTCCAAAACGCCCTGTGTGACGGCTTTGGATTCATCATAATTCAGACAAGCACCACGATAGACATCATTTTCTGCTGCAATGCAACTGTGCAGTTGTCACCCAATATCAACAGAAGTTATACAAATGGAGAAAGATGAGCAATCTCTTGGGTGGGACACAGTGGAGCAGCTGGTAAAGCCACTGCCTCACAGGGCCAGAGACCCCAGCTCGATCTCCTATCCCCTACTCCCAGTTGCTCAGTCTACGCCGTATCTGCGCCCAAAATGAGGTGTTCCATTCCAGAACATCCGAGGTGTCGTCATTCTTCATGGAAAAGGGGCTCCCCTCTTCCATCATAGAAGATGATAGACTCTCACAGATGTCTCCTCGGTACCCCGCAGCTCCCCCTCCCCCTGGTCGCAACAGGGATAAAGTCCCCCTAGTCCTTACCTTCCACCCCATCAGCTATCACATACAGCACACAATCCTCTAACAAATTTGCCACCTCCAACGGGATCCCACCACTAGCTCCATTTTCCCATCTCCACCCCTTTCTGCCTTCTGCAGAGACCGTTCCCTCCGAAACTCCCTGGTTAACTCAACTCTTCCCATCCAAACCCCCCCCCCAGGTACCTTCCCTTGCAACTTCCGGAGATGCAACACCTGTTCCTATACCTCCTCCCTCTTCTCTTTCAGCTTTGGCAGAGGTTCACTTGCATCTTCTCCAAAACTCATCTACTATATCCGTTGTTCAAGATGTGGACTCTTATACAACGATTACACCAAACGTAGACTGGACGATCATTTCGCTGAACACCTTCGCTCAGTCCGCCTGCACCTACCTGATCTCCCAGTTGCTAAACACTTTAACTCCCCAACCCATCCCCACACTGCCCTATCGGTCCAAGGCCTCCTCCATCATCAGAGTGAAGCTAAATACAAATTGGTGGAACAGGATCTCATATTTTGCTTGGTCAGCTTCCAACCCAGGGATATTAGTTTGATTTCTCTAACTTGATTTCTCATTTCCCTTTCTCGTGACTCAGTCTGAAGAAGGGTCTCGACCCGAAATGGCACCTATTCCATCTCACTAGAGATGCTGCCTGTCCTGCTGAGTTACCCCAGCATTTTGTGTCTATCCTCCATGATAGGAGATAGCCATAATTCCAGTATTTCTGTGGTGTAATCACATTCCCACCGTCACCGCTGTACGCAAGATTTCTTGAATGAAAGATTTGTTTATAATCAGCGTGGCTCTGTGCCACATTGCCACGGCTCCAATGGATGTAAATGTTACATATGTTTACACTTGGCATTTGGACATTGTCAAAGAGCTTTCTTACAACTAAACAAACATTGCAAAATGCTTGTTTATTAGGTCCTTACAAAATCAAATTCAGTCAACAAACACTTTTGAGGACCTTTTACAAAAGCAACATTTTTCAAAGGAGATCAAATTTAGGTAAGTCTTGTTCATCTAAACGAGATGGGATTGTGTGATACTTGGACGAATGGATGTTTATCGAACCACTTCAATAATTTATGAAATACATTTATTAAGGGTGGCACAGTGGCGCAGCTGGTAGAGCTGCTGCCTCACAGCACCAGAGACATGGGCTCAATCCTCATGTTCATAAATTATGGGAGCAGATTTAGGCCATGTGGCCCATTCAGTCTAGTCTACCTATCTTTCCCTCTCAACTCCATTCTCCTGCCTTCTGCTGAGCACGGGTGCAGTCTGTGTGGAGTTTGCACGTTCGCCCTGACATTGTGTGGGTTTCCTTCACTTTCCTTCCACATCCCAAAGACTTGTGGGTTTGTCGAATAATTGGCCTCGGGTAAAAAAAAAAATGCCGCTAGTGTGTAGGTGAGAAAAATGGATAATATAGAACGAGTGTTAATAGTTTTGTAGGTTAATTGGCCTCTTTAAATTACCCCTAGATTTGTAGGGAGTGAATGCCAAAAGTAGGATAACGTAGAACTAGTGTGAATGAGTGGTCAATGGTTGGCTTGGACTTGGTGGGCCGAAGGGCCTGTTTCCATGCTGTATCTTACAATTCAATTCAAAGTGATAAACTGGCATAAGAGTTTCGATCAATTCTATTCAATTCAAACTCAATTGAAATGTTGCTTTAAAGTTTTAAGCGTTCATTTAAGATGGATTTCTACTGCCTGATAAACTTTAGGCACATGTGGAATGGCCGCCGTATACTACAGAATGTGGAATGTGGACACAAGGAACTGCAGATGCTGATTAACAAACAAAAACGCACAAAGTGCTGGAGTAATTCAGTGGGTCATGCAGCATTTCTGGAGAACATGGATGGGTAATGTTTCAGACTGGTTGTAGTAGGGGGGGAGAAAGCTGCAAAAGAGGTGGGCTAGCACAGAAACACCCTGTAATGGGCAGAATGGAGGGCATGGAAAGATGCACAGTTTATAAACTTTAAAAATAAGAGTGGAAAATTTAAAAAAAAAAGTACCTTTGTCATTATTAACAGGAAATTTAGTTTAGTTTAGTTTAGTTTATTATCACATTTACCGAGGTACAGTGAAAGGCTTTTGTTGTGTGCTAACCAGTCAGTGGAAAGACAATACATGATTATATTCGAGCCATCCACAGTGAACAGATCTATGGCAAAGGGAATAACATTTAGTGCATGATAAAATCCAGAAAGGCTGATCAAAGATAGTCTGAGAGTCCCCAGTGAGGGAGATGGTAGCTCAGAACTGCTCTCTAGTTGTTGATAGGATGGTTCAGTTGCCTGATAACAGCTGGGAAGAAACTGTCCCTGGAGGTAATAGGATTACTTTCATTCAAGTTTAGGTTTGATATTATCACATGTACTGAGGTACCGTCAAATCCCAGTACAATAGAGAGAGCAAAGGGGAAGATACAGAGTGCATAATATAGGTCAGAAGAAGGGTCTCAAACCGAAAAACCACCTGTCCTCCAGAGATGCTGGAGTTTGCATTGAAAAGTTGAAGTTTGTTCAAGAGAATTTATTATCATGTGTCCCTGATAGGACAATGAAATTCTTGCTTTGCTTCAGCAACAGAACATAGTAGGCATGACTACAGAACAGATCAGTGTGTCCATATACCATTATATAAATATATACACACATGAATAAATAAAACATGAGTTTTGGCCGAGCCGAGTTTAATAGCTTGATGGCTGTGGGGAAGTAGCTATTCCACAACCTGGTCGTTGCAGTCTTCAGGCTCCTGTACCTTCTACCTGAAGGTAGTGGGGAGGTGAGTGTGTGGCCAGGATGGTGTGAGTCCTTGATGATGCTGCCAGCCTTTTTGAGAAAACAAATTGGTCCAAATGTGGCCTAACTCTTATGTCAATTTGTCACTTTGAATTGATTTGAAGAATACCGCACGGAAATACGCCCTTCGACCCACCGAGTCCAAGCCAACCATCGATCACCCGTTCACACTAGTTCTACAATATCCCAGTTCTGCATCCACTCCCTACATGTCCTCCAGAGACGCTGAATTACTCCAGGGTTTCGTGTCCTTTTGCACTATATAGTTCTCAGCATTGTAGCGCACCAGTTCCAGAGACAAAGTCCAACGTCAGCAATGGGGTGAAGGTGAATCGGACAGTACCCTAGCTTATGGAAGGACCGTTCACAAGCCTGACAACAGAGGGGGGAAAGCTGTTCCTGGGTCTGGTGGTGCGTTCATCTGGTTTGAAGCTATGACCTGTTTATCATCAGCTTCGTGACTCTGTTTTTACAAAAAACAAATTATAAATAAAATCTCTATGCTGGAATGGATTATTAAGACAAATGACAAAATAAATCTTTATTTCTAGCCACCAGCAACTTACATGTTGCAAAGATTACCATCTCTTGCTGGACATATTGCAGAGAAACATATTGCAAAAATAATGCTGGCAATCTCTGTACATATTAAGCTCCAGTTACCACAATATAGATTTTCCTGCTGGAATAAGCAAATTGGTGTAGAGAAATAATGGTGTGTAAAACTGCCTGAGGTTGCTGTACAGACACCCCGTTTATCAATATTTATTCAGCATTCTTTCTTTAGGGCCATTAAATGGAACTTCTGGCTATGTTTAAAACATGGAAAGATAATGTTCTCTTCTGAATAATGTCAAAACACGGAATTTAAAGAGGATTTTAAAACCTTACACCCTGCTGGTTTAAAACAGTAAATTGAATTTCTTCATGATGCAATGGTTTTGTGAAGTAAAAAACAAATAGGTAAAGGATACACCATGGGTAAAGATAGAATCTTGGCATGAATGTTGAGTTGAATTGAACTGAAAAATGCAGCATGGAAACAGGCCCTTCGGCCCACCGAGTCCACACCGACCAACGAGCACCCATTCATACTGGTTCTATGTTATCCCACTTTCTCATCCAATCCCTACACACTAGGGACAACTTACAGAGGGCCCTGCCAACCCGCACGTCTTTGGGATGTGGGAGGAAACTGGAGTGCCAGGAGGAAACCCGTGCAGTCACAGGGAGAACGTGCAAACTCCACGCACAGGCAGCACCTGAGGTCTGGATCGAACCTGGGTCTCTGGCGCTGTGAGGCAGTGCTCTATCTGCCGCACCACTAGGCCGCCATCACTGTAGTTCCTCACTGTAAATCTGCTGTTTAAATTTAATTTGAAATGATCAACTGATCTGATCCTTCTGGCGATAGTTTTATAGAGCAGCTACCTCACAGCAACAATGAAGGAATATAACATCAAATAAGAATGCAACCTGAGGTTTGACAGGTATTAAAAAAGCCTTGGTGAGTTACTGCAGTGAAATTAGAATTGAAAGAAAGGGTGGCAGTGTGGTGCAGCATGAGCACAGCGCCAATGAGCTGGGTTGGTACTTAACAATGCGTGCTTTCTGTGTGGAGTTTGCACGTTCTCCCTGTAACTGCATGGTTTTCCTCGGAGTGTTCTAGTTTAGTTTTATTTAGTTTAGAGACACAGCATGGAAATAGACCCTTGGGCCCACCATGTACGCGCCCTCTAATGATCATCCGTACATTAGTTCTATCCTACACACTTGGGACAACTTACAGAAGCCAATTAACCCTATACACCTGCACATCTTTGGAAAGTGGGAGGAAATTGCTGTCGGTTTGGAGTTTGCACGTTCTCTCAGTGACTGCCTGGATTTCCTCCGAGTGCTTTGGTTTCCTCCCACATCCCTAAGACGTGCGGGTTTGTAGGTTAATGTAAATTGCCCCGTGGTGAGTGGATGAAATAGCGAGGTAATGTAGAACTGGTGTGAATGAGTGATCGATGGTCGTCGTAGACGCGGTGGGCCAAAAGACTTGTTTCCATGCTGTTCCTTTCATTTTACATTTTCAATGCATTTCTTCTTACCCCCCATCCTCCAGCTGGATGCAGTGCATTCACATCAGAAAATCCATTACCTTGCGACACTTTTTCACTCAGCGGGTGGGATAGATGGAACGTGCTGCCAGAGGAGGTGACAGAATCATTCAACGTGGAAACAGGCCCTTCGGCCCAACTTGCCCATGCCGGCCAACATGCCCCATCTACACTAGTCTCACCTGCCCGCATTTGATCCATACTCTCTATATCTATTCTATCAATGTATCCGTCCAAATGTCTCTTAAAAGTAATGATAGCACCTGCCTCAACAACCTCCCCCCGCAGCTTGCTCCATAGACCCACCATTGTTTGTGTAAAAACGTTAGTTGAGGCAGGTACAATAACAACATTTAAAAGACGCTTTGACTGGTACATGGATAGGAAAGGTTTAGAGCAATATGGGCCAAACATAGGCAGGTGGGATTAGTGCAGACTGGGCATCTTGGTCAGCATGGACAGGTTGGGCCGAAGGGCCTGTTTGTGTGCCGAATGATGCTATGATCTCCGAACTTTGTTTCAAATGATCTCAACACCTTCTCCATTCACTACAAATTCTTTGGCTTCATGCAGGGAAACCGACTGATTTGGAGTTGTTTTCACCGCTAAGGATGGTCTTCATCAAGATCCGTTACTTCCACAAGTGCCTCTGGAAACCTGAGACTGATTAAATATGCATTACACTGCAGTTTAGGGAACTGAGCCACAGCTTGTGAAAGTAAATGACTCCCATGGCATGCTGCACTTCCATACACTGAGGTAAGGACTGCAACTCATTTTCATTATTTAATCACACTTTGCCAAAGTTTAGTCACAAATACTATTAAGTCTTTTAGCCCTGTCCCACGGTGCGAGTTCATTCCAAGAGCTCTCCCGAGTTAAAAAAAAAATCAAACTAGTGTTAAGCACGGAGAATGAACGTAGCGGGCACGTCGGAGCTCGGGGACGTCTCTTAGCGGCTCGAAACGCTAACGGCAGGTACTTGGGAAGACTCGCTAACAGCAGGTAAGCACGGAAAGACTCGTGAAGATTTTTCAACACGTTGAAAAATGTCCACGAGAGCCCCGAGTACCGATGAGTGGCCATTACTGTAAATCTCCGAGTTCGAATCAGGGTAAACTCGGGAGAGCTCTTGGAATGAACTCGTACCGTGGGACAGGGCTTTTAGGCTTCTCTCTTTCACTTTCTCTCTCTCTCTGACGGAGTTGAATTTTAAAATACAGCATGGAAACAGTCTACCGGGTTGATGCCAACCATCGATCACCCATTCACACTTGTTCTACATTATCCCAATTTTGCATCTTCACCTTACACACTCAGGGCAAATTACAGAGGGCCAATGAACCTACAAACCTGCACATCTTCGGTTTGTGGAAGGAAACTGGAGCACCCAGAGGAAACCCACGCATTCACTGGGAGAACATATAAAGTCCACACACACACGCACACACACAGCACCCGAGGTCAGGATCAAACCGGGTCTCTGGCACTGTTAGACAGCAACTCTACCAGCTGCACCACCGTGCCGCCTATGAAGGGTCTATCCGACTCTGTACAAGCTGGTAGATAAATTGCTCAGAGAACCAAGAACGAATGAGCGTATTGGTCATTTGGAAATTACATTCTTCCTCGGGTGGCACAGCTGGTGGAGCAGCTGCCTCACAGCGCCAGAGACCCGGGTTCGATCATGACCTCCAGTGCTGTCTGTGTGGAGTTTGCACGTTCTCCCTGTGACCATGTGGGTTTCCTCCCCACATTGCAAAGACTGGTGAGTTTTCGGGTTAATTTGCCTCTGTAAATGGAACCTAGTGAGTAGGGAGTGGATAAGAAAGTGGGATGACATAGAACTAGTGTGAACGGGTGATTGATGGTTGGCGTGGACTCGGTGGGCCAATGGACCAGTTATCATGCAGTATTTTTTCAATCAACCAGTCAAATCCACAGCACCTATCAAGTGCACTAACATTTACACTAACATTTACACCTGTCCCACTTGGGCGTTATTTGTGCGTCGTTTACGCGACATCCTTTACGCATCACGACGCACGACGCAACATCATTTATGCGTGACGTGCGCATGGCGTGCATTACGCGAGCATGGCGTGTGGTGAGACGTGCTGGCGTAGGCAGTGACGCGCGGCGCCCCAGGATTTTGGGATTCACAAAATCTTCGCACGCCACCTGCATGACGCGCAAATGTCGCCCAAGCGGGACAGGCCCTTTGCAGCGCTTGCCGTGCCGGAGACCCATGTTTGATTCCGACTACAGGTGCTGTCTGTACGGAGTTGGTACGCTCTCCCCACGACCGTGTGAGTTTTCTCCGAGATCTTCAGTGTCAGCCGTACAGGTTTGTTGGTTAATTGGCTTGGTATGTGTAAAGTGGGTGTAGGATAGCGCTAATTGGTGGGGGTCACTGGTCAGATTCAACTGCTCTTTAATCTAATGGTACATGCCTTCAAGTTATTGTATCTTCTTTCTAACTGGAGAGGGGAGAAGAGGGAATGACTGGGGTGAGAGAGGTCATTGATTATGCTCGGGTGTGTTTCAAGAAAATCTATGACTTCTGTGACCAGATCAAACTGAACGATGGGGGAGGGAGGAGGGGGACTCTTGATTGAACCTGATTAAAGAAATACTCAGACGGCAAGGTGGAGATTGTGGCCTGGCCACCCCAGACCATCACACAAACCAGCCTCTCTTCCATTGTCTCCATCTACACTTCACACTGGCTCGGCAAGGCCACCAGCATAATCAAAGATGAGTCTCACCCCAGTCACTCCCTCTTCTCACCTCTCTCCCTTCAGGCAAGAGGTACGGAGGCTGGAAAGCACATACCTTCAGATTCAGGGACAGTTTTTTCCAAGCTGTCATCAGGCAGCTGAACAGACCTCTCATCAGCCAGAGAGCAGTCCTGACGTCCCATCTACCTCATTGGATACCTTTGAACTATCTTTCAGCGGACTTTATCGGACTTCAATGTTATATATTGCACTAAGTATTATACGCTGTGCACTGTGGATGACCTGATTGTTTTCATGTATAATCTTTTCTTTGACTGGATAGCACTCAACAAAACCCTTTCACTGTACATTGGTAGATAGCGCGTAAACTAAAAATAGAGACACAAAATGTTGGAGTAACTCAGCGGGACAGGCAGCATCTCTGGAGAGAAGAAATGGGTGACATTTCGGGTCAAGACCCTTCTTCAGACTGCTACTACACTAAAACTAAACTTTTTTTAGCCAAGTGCATTACCATATCTAACACTTGCAACATCTAAGAATGACAGGAAATACGAACAGTTTCTTGTTCAGCTTTTTCTTCCATGTTTCACCAGACACGTTGCCATCTGTTGGCCATACTCACTTCCAACCAGGCTTTGGAAAGTCCCACCGATTTCCTTGTCTGTTCCCACTTGCCTGTTCTCACGCAACAAGCGTTTCCTTCATATAGTCTACAAAATTCCACAAACATTCCATTCCCACATTGGCAAAGCGCTTCAAATCAGTGAAACCACAATTGTCTGCCAATAATCTTTGCTTTATTCACAAATTATGAAAGGATTCTCAGTGGGCTGGGCAGCATCCGTGGAGGGAATGGAAAGGCGACGTTTCGGGTCGGGACCCTTCTTCAGACTTTGTCAGTCGGAAGAAAGATCCCGTCCTGAAACATCGCCAGTCCGAAGAAGGGTCCCGACCTGAAACGTCACCTATCCATTCCCTCTACAGATGCTGCCTGACCTGCTGAGTTCCTCTAGCACTTTGTGCTTTGCTCAAGATTCCAGTGCCTTGTGTCTATGTCAAAGGATTCTTTCTGGTTGTGACGAAGGAATCATTAAACGCTCACTGTCACAGTTTGCAAAGTGCTTGTGATGGCTTCGATGCATTCCATATGGTCTCATTTAAGGATGTTATGTAATCATAGTTAGATTTGAAATGGGATATTTGTGGGGAAGTAGGAGGCAGTTGAATGTCCAGACTCTTATGTTTTGCCATAAGTAACATGAGTGGTACTGTACCACTTTGAACTTACCATGATTAACATGGAGGGCACCATATGTGGACAGCACAGTGGCACAGCAGTAGAGCTGTTTCCTTGCAGCGCCAGAGATCCAGTTTCGATGCTGACTATGGGTGCTGTCTATACGGAATTTGTACGTTCTCTCCGTGACCTGCGTGGGTTTTCTCTGGGATCCCTGGTTTCCTCCCACACTCCAAAGATGTACAGGTTTGTTGGTCAATTGGCGGTATAAATGTAAATTGTCCCTAGTGTGTGTAGCTTAATGTTAGGGATCGCTGATCGGCACGGACTAGATTGGCCAAAGGGGCTGTTTCCACGTTGTTTCTTTAAAGTACACCATATTGGCCTTAGCAAGACATATTTTGCAGCTTTAGTTTATCACAGATTTCACTAAGAACGTTTAGCAAACAGAAGATCGCGGAGACCTAGGTAGACTGAGCGGAGGTGTAAAGCAAAACATTTTAGCAACCGGGATATCATTTGCACCTCCTCCAACCTCATCTACTGTATCCACTGTATCCACTGGACTCCTATATATCAGCAAGACCAAGTGTAGGCTCGGCGATCGTTTCGCTGAATACCTCAGTCCGCTCAGGCCTCCGCCATCTCCCGGTTGCCAAACACTTTAACTCCCCCTCCCATTCCCACACTGATCTTTCTGTCCTGGGCCTTTTCTGCTGTCAGAGTGAGGCCCAGCGCAAATTGTAGGAACAGCACCTCATATTTCGCTTGGGCAGCTTACACACCAGGTGGTATGAGTTTTGATTTCTCCAACTTCAAGTAACCTTTGCTATCCTTCTCCCTCCGTACCTCCCACACCCTAGTTCTTCGACTAGTTCCACTGTCCTGATTAATTTTACAGATTGTATGCCTCATTGTCACCTTCCCCATAGCCAACAATGAACCACTCTACATTTCCTTTCCATTGTCTGCTTTGATATTTTGTTTTCACACCTTACCCTTCTATATTTCTAGATGCTCTCTCCCCTGACTCGCAGTTTGAAGAAGGGTCTCGACCCAAAACATCACTCATTCCTTCTCTCCAGAGATGCTGCCTGTCCCACTGCGTTACTCCAGCATTTTGTGTCTATCTTCGGTGTACCTACACCAGCATCTGCAGTTTCTTCCCACACATTATCCCCTTAACCCTGTTTCTGTACACTGTGGATGGCTTGATTGTAATAATGCATAGTCTTTTCGCTGATTGGCTAGCACGCAACAAAAATCCTTTCACTGTACCTCTGTACACATTGCATTAATAAACTAAACTTACATGGCTATCATAAAGCTTCTTAAACACCACTAAAGTGTCTGCCTCCACCAGAACTGTGTCCCAGGCACCCCCACTCTCTTTAATGGTAAAGGGGCTGTCCCACTGCGGCGACCTAATCCGCGAGTTCTGGCGAGTTTGCCCTCGACTCATAGTCGCTGCATGGTCGACATGAGGTCCTAGGAAGTCTTTGTAAGTCTCCTTCATGCTCTAGAGTAGTTCCCGCGTTCTCGAGGCCTCAGCTAGGTCGCGGCTTATTTTTCAACATGTTGAATAATGTTGAGTAAAAAAAGGTAACCATAATCGAGGGGGGGGGGGGGGAAGGGGGGGGGAGGGAAAGGGGGGGGGGGGGGGGGGGGGGGGGGGGGGGGGGGGGGGGGGGGAGGGAGTGGAGACACTTTTAAGAAGGTTTATAAAATTTAGGGGGCACTTTACTTACCGGTCGCTTTTCCTTGGTCTTGAAAACTCCAATGAGCCAATCAAAATGCTCGGTCAGCGAAGGAGATTGCCTACGGCTGCCCTCGACTGCCTGTAACTAAATAGCGACCCCACTCCACTGCACTACGAGTCAAAAAGAACCATGCCGACCAGATTTTACACGCAGAAAAATTTTCAACATGCTGAAAAAATTTTCCGCGACCGAGCTGAGGCCACGAGTATTCGGGAACTTCCCTCGGGAGCATGAAGGAGCGTTCCAACCTGATAAAAAAAAGTCCACGAGTAAAAAAAGGTCAACATGGAAAAAATTGATACTTTTTACTCGTAGGTAGGTCGTAGTAGGTCGTGATCATAGTCGTAGGTCGTGGTAGGTCGGTAACTGGCCGGGGAAAAAAAATGCAAACATGACATCATTTTATCATGTGATCATTTTCCATTCGCAGCTAGTTGTAGTTGGTCTTAGGTGTTGAAGACTGAGGTCGTGGGGGGTGGTAGGAGGTCTTTTACTTCAGCGAGTCAACACGACCTTGATATTTTTTTCAACTCCTCTGGGGTCTTCTAAACTCGTGGATTAGGTCATCCAAGTGGGACAGGCCCTTTAATATCCCTTCACTTTTGTAATATCCTTCCTGTAAGCTGCAGCCGAAAATGTCACACATATTCCCACATGCACCAATTATCTGTTCATGTAAATGCACCAGTCCATAATGACATTGGTAATCTGCATCATTTTCCATTAAAATTAGATTGTCAATGGTGTTATCCACTGAACTCATTCACTCTTGTGCTTGCGGTGATTGGTGTCAGTAAGTCAGGGAGAATCATTTCCTCGCAAGGTCAGTGTGTCCCTATTTTACGGAGAGAGAATTCTCTCCCCGTGGTGTGTAGTGAATTCATGAATCTATTTATCTTGATCTCTATCTTTCTGTTGTAACTGAGGATAGATTGGAAATCTCCACTCATGATAGTTTTCATTTCACCTGCAGTTATTAGCCAGAATCTTCAGAAAATAAATCGACTCCAACTACACCACACGACAATGTAAAACTGAGTTCTCTAACAGTAGGTTTAGGTTCATTATTGTCACGTGGACCGAGGTACAGTGAAAAGCATTGCTTTACATGCTATCCAAACAGATCAGATACACCATCCATAAATACAGTCTGTTCAAACTCAAGTACAATAGGTAGAGCAAAGGGGAAGATACAGAGTGCAGAATATAGTTCCCAGCATTGTAGAGCATTAGTCCCATAGACAAAGTCTAATGGGGTAGAGGTGATTCCGGCTATGCCCTTTATTCATTTTCATGCATGTTTACATTGGCTTTGCGATTACATATGCTCCTGAACATAGCAAATGGAATCAGGAGACACAAGGAACTGCAGATGTTGGAATCTGGAGCAAAACACAAGGTGCTGGAGAACTCAGCCGGTCAGGAATGGACAGACGATGTTTTGGATTGGGACCCTCCTTCAGGTTGTGGGGGGGGAGAAACCTGGAACAGATCATTGGGGGTGGGGCAAGTGATAGTTGGATTCAGGTGAGGGGGAAGGGTTGATTGGTAGATGGGTGGTGCAAGTGACAAAAGGCTGGAGGTGAAAATGAGACTAAACGGTGTCAGATAAGGCGAGGAGAGGAATGAAATGTCGACTTCCTCCAGCACTTTGTAGTTGGCTCAGGATTCCAGCATCTTGTGTCTCTGTTTGACAATCTCACTGATGCTTTAACCTAAAGCCCTAAAAAAATAAAATACATCAGTGGCCATCTCGAGAAAACTCTCGGGCTCTCTCACGGTCTGAACGCCCCGTCTCAGAAAGGACGGGCATCAGGGGTTCAATTCCAGTTGTTGGCAACATCTTGCCGCATAACGTTGACCTCAGCCCTTATTGGGTCACAGCACAGTACAACAAGGACCTCTTCTGCTACTGCCAAATAGTAAGGGCGGCACAGAGGCACAGCAGTCGAGTTGCTGCCTCACAGTGCCAGAGATCCAGGTTAGATCCCTCTACACCCATCCAATTCATGCACCCGTACAATGTATTCTAAATGTTATTTACCTGCCTCAACTACTTCCACTGGCAGTTTGTTCCATATACCTAATAACCTTCCTTCATAATAATAATAATAATAATAATATATTTTATTGTCATTGCACATAAGCGCAACAAGATTTGGTATGCAGTTTCCATCCAATGTCATAACTTAAATAACTAATACAATTTAGATTTAGATACCCCGAGAACATGGTTTGTAAAAAGAACATGACACCAGTAAATAATCAAAACAGTTCAAACAGACTAAAGTGCAGATGTGTCTGTGCGATATGACCATCCGAGGGAGACAGTCCATGGGGGTGGGGGGCACTCCCACCAAACTTCCATGAGACCGTTTTGTCCTAGTCCACTCTCTTTTCATTCTTGTGCTGGAACCATTATATTTTAAGTAAAATACTGTCCATATTATATATCCTTCTATGGTGCTTTGCACAATTGTGACCATTCAGGATAGTTTCCGTTATATATGACCGTAGACTTAAAATGCTGGAGTAACTCCGCGGGACAGCTGAGTCTGAAGAAGGGTCTCGACCCGAAACGTCACTCATTCCTTCTCTCCAGAGATGCTGCCTGGCCCGCTGAGTTGCTCCAGCATTTTGTGTCTAGTTTCTGTTATATCTGTCTGTAAGTCTCCCAGAATGAATTATTTTTATGTAGGTCAGTTTTGGGCCCAGTTTGCTTTGCATTACATTAACCTTATCTGCAAATGTCACAAACGTACAATCAGTTTCCATTTCCAAGTCATTTGCGAAGACAATCGATGGTTTCTGAGCCATGAATCGGATGTTTACGAGCATTAAATCTAGATAAATGATTTATTCATTTCGTGCTTAAGATCAAAACGCCACATGTCCATCTGGCTAAGCTGCAAATCACCAACAGTCTTTGTTTTGCTACACTTTGTACAATAGGGCAACAGGAAACATTAATCGCCCATAACTGCAGGGTGATAGTTGTTGAGGAAATGGTACGGAAGCCAGGAATTGCAAGGCCAGACCACCCAGATACAGCTGCTGTCACTTACACTGGCAGATTGAGCCCATATCTGTCTCCCAATCTCAAGAGGCGATAATCTACTTGGAATCTTTAAATTAGCCTCTTGCAGTTAGAGTTCTCACGGTTCAATTACTGGCAGCAGTATGAAAGTGGAAATAGGTAGATAAAAAACTACTTTAGAGTTGGACACACAAGGAACTGCAGATGCTGGAACCTTGAGCAACACACAAAGTGCTGGAGGAACTCAGGGGGGCAGGCAGCATCTGTAGAGGGAATGGACAGGAGACATTTCGGATTGGGGTCCTTCAAGGCCCTGTCCCACTTTCCCGAGTTACTCACGAACTCTCCCGACTTTTCCCTTTGATTCGAACTCGGGGAATGTCCGTAGCAAGAGTCCGTAGATGTTTCGTAGCGGCTCGTAATGCCAGCCGTAGGAACTCGGGGCATCAGGTAAGTCGGGACGTTTTTTCAACATGTTGAAAAATGTCCACAAGTGCAAAAATAGCCCCTAGTATCTACAAATAGTTATTTCCGTAATTATCAGAGTTCGAATCAAGGGGGAAACCTGGGAGAGTTCGCGAGTAACTCTCCCAAGTGGGACAGGGCCTTCAGTCCGATAAAAGGACAAGGGATATCCTTTGCTGAAGATTATCCCTACTGTTCCTATATATACAGTGAGTGACAGGACCCGTGGTATGTTGTAGAGCAGAGGGATCTGGGAGTGCAAGGACATCATTTCTTGAAAGTGGCGTCACAGGTAGTTAGGGTGGTCAAGAAGGCTTTTGGTACATTGACCTTCATCAGTCAGGGCATTGAGTAGAGCAGTTGGGATGTTATCTCACAGCTGTACAAGGTGCTGTTGGCGCATGTGAAGCATTGCATACATTTCTGGTCATCTCGCTACAGGAAGGATGGTGCTCACCTGGAAAGAATATAGATAAGATTCACGAGGACGATACCAGGACCTGAGCTATTGGGAGAGGTTGTGCAGATTAGGAATTTATTCTTTGGAGTACAGGAGACTGAGGGCTGATTTTATAGAACTGTATAAGATCATGAGGAAAATAAAAATGGATATTTGCATTTTAGGTGAGATGAGAACGATTTAATGGAAATCAGGGGCAACCTTTTCACACAAAGGGTAGTGGGTAAATGGAATGAGTTGCAAGATATGTTAGTTGAGACAGGTATAACATTTAAAAGACATTTGGACAGATACATGGATAGTTTGAGTTTAGTTTATGGTCACGTGTACCGAGGTACAGTGAAAAGTTTTTGTTGCGTGCTAACCAGTCAGCAGAAAGACTATACATGATTAGAATCGACTTAGGATAGGAAAGGTTTAGAGGTACATGGGCCATACACGGGCAGGTGGGACGTGTAATTGGGGCATCTTGGTCGGCATGGGCAAGTTGGGAAGATGTTTCCACACTGTATGACTATGCTGTTGGGTCTTGCCATTAAGTGTACAATTTCCCAGTATTACAGTATTAGCAGATCACCATAAACATCTCACTGCTCGATCTATGAATAAGGCAAACATTTCTCACCGGACTCCTGTCAAGTCATCTAACTTGACCAAGGAGAAAAGTTCTGCTGAAAACACCAGCTGACATTTGCTTGCTCAACAGATTTTGCTTGACCCCTCGAGTTCGAGCACAATTTGCATTTCCGACAAGTTTGCGATTCAACATGTAATGGAAATATTGAATCTCTTGAGAGGTTGTTGCAACGTAAACAGCAGAATGATTTACCCATAGTCACTGGAAGCACCAGAACTGAGCGGCACAATGGAGCAAAAGCATCTGGGATTTTGGCCAAACTCCACCCCTCCTCAGCCCCCCACGCAACTCCCAAGGAAGATCAGAAATCTGTTTTAATCCTATCTACTGTGAGTGCTGTTTGCACATTTCTGCATTTGACGCAAGGCAGCATTTTACCCTTATCAGACCAACATTTGGTTTCAATATCACTGTTAATTAGGATTAGGATTCCACCTCTAATAGAGTCATAGAGTCTTACAGCAAAGATACATGCCCTTCGGCCCAACTTGCCCACACCGGCCAACATGTCCCAACATCTCTCAGCCGCTTAAGAGATACCAGGAGATAAAAGAGCATATGCACATGTAAAAAATTCTGAAATCTTGGTCAAAGTAGAAGTCATTTGTCCAATCATGGCACAATTGTACATTAATGTCACTTGTACCAAAGTACAGTGACACTTTATTTTTGCATTCAGTTCAGTAACAATCCCACAACATATTAAGCAATCTTAAGTATAAGATAGCTGAGCACACTGAGTCACTACGCCAGCATCATAGAGCATGGAACAGTTTAGCGCAGGGACAGGCCCTTCAGCCCACAGTGTTTGTGCTGAACATGATGCCAGGTTAAACTGATCTCATCTGCCTGTACATGATCCATATCCCTCTATTCCCTGTACTTCCACGTGCCTATTTAAAAACCTCTGACATACCTCTATTATATCTGCCTCGCCCACTACCCCTGGAAATGCATTCCAATCCCCCACCAGCCTCTGTGTAAAAAAACCTTTGCCACACAACTCCATTAAACTTTCCCCCTCTCATCTTATAGCTACGTCCTCAAGTGTTGGCCATTTCCCTTTGACATAAATCCCTTTGATTACACAAAGCAACATTTAGTGTTCAACGATCCAAATAATTTCTGGTTTGTATATTTCCATGCCTGTGATGTTTTTTTTTTGTATTGCTTCTTTTCCCTTCGGGAGCCCCTTGTTTGTTTCTGAGTTATTGGAGAAAGTGCAAAATGTGGAATATCCAATATTAAAGCCAGGAAAGAGGTCACAATGTCAATGTTATTTGTGCCAAGTTGAGAGTACAGGCAGCATAGTGGATCACAACTATTGTCACATGTGTTCATAAGTAGAAATCTTGCTGATGTAATGTAATTATCAAATCCTACTATTTGAAATGTGGACATTAACATTTGTCATTTATGTAATTTGAGTTTTTGGTAGCAACGTGGCAGTAGCAACATTTTGGCTTTGAATGACATGTTCGAATCAGAAAATGATCCACACAAATAACACCAATGTGGGTGGTATTGTAAGTAGCAAAGATAGTTGTCCAACATTGCAACAGGCTCTTGATCGGTTGGGCGGGTGGGCTGAGGATTGGTTGACGGAGTTTAATACCGATAAGAGCTGTTGCAGTTTGGGAAGTCTAACCAGGGCAAGACTTACACAGTAAACGGCAGGGCTCTGAGGAGTGTTGTGGAGCCGAGGGTATTAGGAATGCAGGTATATAGTTCCTTGATAGTGGCGTAGATAGGGTGGTTATGAAGGCTTGGCCTTCAAAATATTGAGTATAGAAGTTGGGAGATTATCTTACAGTTGTACACAGCATAGAAGGGGCCACAAACTCACACGTCTTTGGGATGTGGGAGGAAATCGGAGTGCTCGGAAGAAACCCCTGCAGTCACAGGGAGAATATGCAAACGCTACATAGAGAGTACTCGAAGTCTGGATTGAACCTGGGTCTCTGGTGCTGTGAGGCAGCAGCTCTACCAGCTGTGCCACTGTGCAGCCTTAGTTTATCAGTAGATATTTTTGAGAATCTCCTTGAAGGGAATTGAAGGCTTTGTGGCCAAGTTTGTAGATGATATGAAGATGCTGTAGGTAGAGGGGCAGGTGGTGCAGAGAAAGCAGAGAGTCTGCAGACGGACTTGGACAGGTTGGGAGAGTGGGCAAAGGAGTGGCAGGTGGAATACAGTGTAGCAAAGTGTGCAGTCATGCATTTTGGTCGCAGGAATAAAGGCGTAGGTTATTTTCTAAATGGGGAGAGGATTCAGAAATCAGAAGTGCAAAGGGACTTGGGAGTGCTGGTGCAGGATTCCTAAAAGGTTAATTTGCAAGTTGAATTGATAGGAATGAAGGAAAATGCAATGTTAGCATTTATTTCGAGAGGATAAGTATATAAAAATTGGGATGTAAAGCTGAGGCTTTATAAGGCACTTGACAGACCTCATTTGGTATTGTAAGCAATTGTGGGCCCCATATCTGAGAAAGGATGTGCTGGCATTGGTGGGTCCAGAGAAGGATAACGAGAATAACGATTGGATTAACTATGATAGATGCAGGAAAAATGTTCCCAATGTTGGGCGAGTCCAGAACCAGGGACAACAGTCTTAGAAAAAAGCGGAGCCATTTAAGACTGAGATGAGAGAAAAAAAAAAAACACTTTTTCACCCAGAGTTGTGAATTTGTGGAATTCCCTGCCGCAGAGGACAGTGGAGGCCAAGTCACTGGATGGATTTAAGAGAGAGTTAGATAGAGCTCTAGGTGCTAGTGGAATCAAGGGCTATGGGGAGAAGGCAGGCACGGGTTATTGATTGGGGACATGATCACAATGAATGGCGGCGCTGGCTCGAAGGGCTGAATGGCCTCCCCCCTGCACCTATTTTTTTATGTTTCTATGATGAGCGTATGACGGCACTGGGCCTGTACTCTATCGAGTTTAGAAGGATGAAGGGGTCCCTCATTGAAACTTACTGAATAGTGAAGGGCCTGGATAGAGTGGATGTGGAGAGGACATTTCCATTAATGGGAGAGTCTAGAACCAGAGGGCCTAGCCTCAAAATAAAAGGATGTCCCTCAAGAACGATGAGGAGGAATTTCTTCAGTCAGAGGGTGGTTCCACCAAGATGCAGCACAGAATATCGCAGGTGATCTTTTTACCTGGTGGATATCAAACTGTAAAACTTCTCGTTCTTCTGAAGAGGAGTACACTGACTCCCCACCCCCTCCCCCTCTCCCCCCATCACTTTAATTTCATGTTTCACGTATCATGTTGTGTTCTATGACTGTTGGCAGACCAATTGTCCTCCTGGGACAAATAAAGTTCTATCGTATCGTATCGTGAATCTGTGGAATTCATTGCCATGGACGGCAGTGTATTTTTAAGGCGAAGATTGAGAGATACTCGATTCGTATGGGTGTCAGGGATTATGGGGAGAAGGCAGGAGAAAGGTGTTGAGGTGCTGGAGTAAATCAGCCATGATTGAATCGCAGAGTAGACTCTGCTCCGATGACTTAGGAACATGATATTTAGTTTATCAGTTAGCTTTTTTTGAGAATCTCCCTGAAAAAAAAGATTTTGTTCCTCTTAAAATATTGGTAAAGCATCCCCTGGTCCCTCTCCAACTTGCCCCTTGCAATCTGGAAAGCAGAATGGAACTCAAATTGATCACAGACAGATGCTGCCTGTCTTGCTGAGTTCCTCCAGTATTTTGGGTCTATCAAGTCAGGTTTATTTGTCACATCCACATACAAGATGTGCAGATAATGAAAGTGGCAACGCCTGCGGATTGTGCAAAAAAAGCTACAGAACAGAATAGAACAGAATCAGTATTTACATATTAGAAAAAACCCCAGCAATTTTTAAGAAGACACAACACAGCAATAAATTGGTACAGTAAATTAGTCCCTGGTGAGATAAGAGTTTACAGTCCTAATGGCCTGCGGGAAGAAACTCCGTCTCATCCTCTCTGTTTTCACGGCATGACAGCGGAGGCGTTTGCCTGACCGTAGCAGCTGGAACAGTCCATTGCTGGGGTGGTAGGGGTCCCCCATAATGTTGCTGGCTCTGGATCTGCACCTCCTGATGTATAGGTCCTACAGGGGGGGGCGAGCGTAGTTCCCATAGTGCGTTCAGCCGAACGCACTACTTTCTGCTAAGCCTTCCTGTCTTGGGCAGAGCAGTTCCCAAACCAGATTGTGATGTTGCCGGACAAGATGCTTTCTAGAGCCGCTGAGTAGAAGCACTGAAGGATCCTCAGAGAGACTCTGAATTTTCTCAGCTGCCTGAGGTGGTAAAGGCGCTGCCTTGCCTTACTCACCAGAGCAGCAGCGTGTGATGTCCATGTCAGATCCTCTGTGATGTGGACTCCCAGATATTTAAAGCAGCTCACCCCGTCCACAGTATCCCCATTTATCTTCAGTGGCGTATACGTTGTGCCTTCCTAAAGTCCACGATCAGCTCCTTATTTTTTTTTCACAATCAAGAGGAGGCTGTTGTCCTGACACCATATCTTCAGTGTAAACCAGCATCTGCAGTTCCTTCCTACACATTTTGTCCAATTTACTTTTGAAATTGATTGCCCATCTCCTCCCAAGTTCAGCATCTCCATACACAATGTAAACGAGAGCAGCAAGTTACAAATCAACATAATCAGATTGTCAGTGGGAAAACAATGAGAGAAATGGAGGTCAGTCCGGGTCCCACAAGGTCACCATTTTGAATTTAAAGAGGACAAATGGTATTACAGTATGTTCGCGATGGTGTTTAATTAAACACAGTGGCAGATAAAACAGGTTTTGGTGACCAGAGACATCAATCAGTGACAACAAGTACAAAGCAGATGCAAAGGCAAATGAAATATTAGCTATTATTTCTAGTAATGCCTACTCGCTTCCAGTGGCTGAAGTTCACAGACTCCACTGTGTTTTCCTGTCCGTGCTGTTACACAATTGAAAAGACAGATCGCAGAACTAATTCACCTTGCATTGTTTCGACTTTCCATGCAAAAAAATATTGCTGATTTATTTTATGCCGTTGTGAATCTCAAGCTATGAAACCTGAAATTCTAGAAACAAGGATATGCAGATGCTGCTTTACACTAAAAGATATAAGGTGCTGAAGTAACTCAGCGGGTCAGGCAGCATCTCTAGGGAATATGGATAGGTGACGTTTCTGGTCAGGAACCTTCTTCAGATCTGAAATTCTCCTATTCTGGCTGGTAAAGTGTTTAAACAACTGTACATACAATATCCTTGAGTGTTTTGTGTAATTTGGATGTGATACGAGGATTCATCTGAACTTAAATTCAATAACAATTACTTTGTATTTATTCAGCGCCTTTTGCCAAGTAAAACCCTGTGTGATGAGTGTTTGACGGCACTGGGCCTGTACTCGATGGAGTTCATTAGGATGAAGGGGAAGCTCATTGAAACTTACTGAATAGTGAAATGCCTGGATAGAGTGGATGTGGAGAGGACATTTCCATTCGTGGGACCGTCTAGAGCCAGAGGGCCTAGCCTCAGAATAAAAGGATGTCCCTCAAGAAAGACGAGGAGGAATTTCTTCAGTCAGAGGGTGGTTCCACCAAGATGCAGCACAGAAAGCCACAGGTGATCCTTTTTCCCCAGTGGCTATCAAACTGTAGAACTTCTCGTCCTTCTGAAGTGGAATAGACTGATTCCCCTCCCCTCCCTTAGCTTTGCACATCCCCAATCGTGGATTTTTCCCTCATCATTTTAATTTATGTTTCATGTATCTTGTTGTGTTCTATGACAGTTGTAGACCAATTTCCCTCCTTGGATAAATAAAGTTATATCGTATCGTGAATCTGTGGAATTCATTGCCATGGACGGCCGTGTAGTTTTAAGGCGAAGATTGTCAAATACTTGATTCGTATTGGTGTCAGGGATTATGGGGAGAAGGCAGGAGAGTGGTGTTGAGAGGTGGAAGTAAATCAGCCAAGATTGAATCATGGAGTAGACTCGATAGGCTGAATGGTTCTTCGGCTCCAATGACTTGGGAACATGATATTTGGTTTATCAGTGAACATTTTTTGAGAATGTCCCTGAATAAAATATTTTGTCCCTACTAAAATACAGGTAAAGCATCCCCTGGTCCATCTCCGACTTGCTCTCTGCAATCTGGAAAAAGAATGAAACTCAAATTGATCAGAGATGTTGCCTGTCCCGCTGAGATACTCCAGTATTTTGTGTCTATCTTCAGTGTAAACCAGCATCTGCAGTTCCTTCCTACACATTTCGTCCAATTTACTTTTGAAATTGATTGCCCATCTCCTCCCAAGTTCAGCATCTCCATAATCAATGTAAACGAGAGCAGCAAGTTACAAATCCGCATAATCAGATTGTCAGTGGGAAAACAATGAGAGAAATGGAGGTCAGTCCGGGTCCCACAAGGTCACCATTTTGAATTTAAAGAGGACAAATGGTATTACAATATGTTCGCGATGGTGTTTAATTAAACACAGTGGCAGATAAAACAGGTTTTGGTGACCAGAGACATCAATCAGTGACAACAAGTACAAAGCAGATGCAAAGGCAAATGAAATATTAGCTATTATTTCATGTAATGCCTACTCGCTTCCAGTGGCTGAAGTTCACAGACTCCACTGTGTTTTCCGGCACGTGCTGTTACACAATTGAAAAGACAGATCGCAGAACTAATTCACCTTGCATTGTTTCGACTTTCCATGCAGAAAAATATTGCTGATTTATTTTATGCCGTTGTGAATCTCAAGCTATGAAACCTGAAATTCTGGAATCTAGGAAATGCAAATGCTGCTTTACACTTAAAGATACAAGGTGCTGGAGTAACTCAGCGGGTCAGGCAGCATCTCTGGAGAATATGGATAGGTGACGTTTCTGATCAGGAACCTTCTTCAGACCTGAATTCTCCTATTCTGGCTCGTAAAGTGTTTCAACTATGTTTAACTGTGCATACAATATCCTTGGGTGTTTTGTGTAATTTGGATGTGATATAAAGATTCATCTGGAATTGAATTCAATAACAATTACTTTGAATTTATTCAGCGCCTTTTGCCAAGTAAAATCCCTTGTGCCACTTCACAGGCATAGGTTCCAAATAACACCTCCAATATGATCCCACTGCTAATATCACATCTCCACCCCTTTCCACCTTCCTCAGAGATTGCTCCATCTGCAACTACTTGGGTCACTCATCCCTCCCACTCAAATTACCTCCTCTACAGGTACCTTCCCCGGCAACTGCAGGAGATGCAACACCCATCCCTGTACCTCCTCCCTCAACAGCATCCAGGCCCCCCCACCGACAGTCCTCCCAGGTGAGACAGAGGTTCACGTGCACCTCCTTTAACCTCATCTAAAGGTTGAACAAGTTAGGGCTTTATTCTTTGGAGCGCAGAAGGTTAAGGGGGGACTTGATAGAGGTTTTTAAAATGATGAGAGGGATAGACAGAGTTGACGTGGAAAAGCTTTTCCCACTAAGAGTAGGGAAGATTCAAACAAGGGGACATGACTTGAGAATTAAGGGACTGAAGTTTAGGGGTAACATGAGGGGGAACTTCTTTACTCAGAGAGTGGTGGCTGTGTGGAATGAGCTTCCAGTGAAGGTGGTGGAGGCAGGTTCGTTTTTATCATTTAAAAATAAATTGGATAGTTATATGGACGGGAAGGGAATGGAAGGTTATGGTCTGAGCGCAGGTATATGGGACTAGGGGAGAATATGTGTTCGGCACGGACTAGAAGGGTCGAGATGGCCTGTTTCCCTGCTGTAATTGTTATATGGTTATATGGTTATTATACTGCATCAGGAGATCCCCATGAGCCCTTGTATATCGGCGAAAACAAGCGAAGACTCAGTTGCTAACCACTTCAACTCCCCTTTCCATTCTGACCTTTCTATCCTGGGTCTCCTCCATTGTCAGTGTGAGGCCACACACAAATTGGAAGGAAAAGCACCTCATATTTTGCTGAGGATGCTTACAGCCCAGCGGCAGGAACATTAAATTCTCTAACGTTTGTTAACTTCTACAAACACTCCACAACGATGTACACCTCTTGGGCCCACACCTATCCCTAGCCAACAATCAGCCAATCGGGGAACCTCCTTGCCCAAGGTCATCTGTTGTTGGCCCCAATTTGTCCTCTTTTCTTGGTTCCAGTCTCCCCCCCCCCCGTCCCCACCTCCCCCAACAATCAATTTGAAGAAGGGTCCCAACCCGAAACTTCACCCATCCATTTTCTCCAGAGATGCTGCCTGGTCCGCTGAGTTACTCCTGCATTTTATGTCGCAATCACAATAATGCTTTATTAGCCAAGTATGTTTTGCAACATACGAGAAATTTCACTTGTCAAGTCAGTCATACAAATAAAAAGCAACGGAACACACAAAATACATTTTAACATAAATCTCTGAAATTCGCCCAGACTGGGCGGTAGAGTGTTTAAACTACTTTAACTGGGTACACAATGTCCTCGAGTGTAATTGTAATTTGAATCTGTAATTTGGATGTGATATAAAGGTTTATCTGAAATTAAATTCAATAACAATTACCTTGCATTTATTCAGCACTTTTAGCCAAGTACAACTGCTTGTCCCACTTCACAGTAGTAGACTGAATTTAGAACCTAATGACCTGAAGGAGTATTGGAATGGACGACCAAAGTATTGGTCAAAGTGTGGCTGAAGTTGTAACCTAAAGTAGGAGATTTTCAGAGAGCAATTAAAGTCCAAGAGAAACAAATGCATGCCAGAATTTCACCAGTGGGATTTTAGATTTTAAATTCATTGGAGTCACATTTATTGCAGTTTTCATAGCGCTCGGTATTCACAATGGAATAAAATAAATCATCAACATCCAGTTTTTTTTTCCTCTGGAAAGTCAAAACAATGTTAAAGCAGATGTTTTCTAATGAATTTAATTTCTCAGCTGTTTGGAGAAAAACATATTTAAAAGGCAGCAAGGAAGCAAGCTGCTGAACTGGGAACGTTGCTAATCTGGAATAAATGTAATGTAAATTGCATATGAAATTGGCCTCCAGAGATCACGTTTACTGAATGTCAAATGTGCCAAAAATAACAAGGTGACTGAAAATTGTGGAGAACCAAGAGATGGATATTTGGACCTGCTGGCCTTTGTATTGTTACTAAGCACAATGGTCATTTATTATCAAGTGTACCAAGGTACAGTGAAATTAGTTGTTTTTGCACATATGTACAACTCCTAATTAAGTAGCAAATGCAGAGAAACAGCCCACTGAGTCCACATACAACAGTCGCCTGGTTTTCGCGTCATTTTCAAAGGCCCAGCTGCAGCAGAAACGAGCAGGATGGCTGGGGTAGGTTTTGAGAGTTTCACTGTTTGCATCCCTTCCTTATCACCTCCTCCACAGCCAACAATGGACCATTGTGGGCTCCTTGGTCATCGGCGTGTGCTCTGATCACTTCTGAACCTTTTCATCCCTCTCCACTGACTCTCAGTCTGAAGAAGGGTCTCTCTTCGGTAGGGAGTTCCTTCCTACAGATTTAGAGGGATATGGGCTAAAAGGAGGCAGGTGGGACTGGTGTAGATGGGGTATCTTGGTTGGCATGGGCAAGATGGTCTGAAGGGCATGGTTCCATGCTCCATGACTATGAACCATGTCACAAAAAGCTCAGCAACTTCATGACGACTTACGGGGTGGGTGCGGGTTGCTCGGTGGCGCAGTGGTAGAATTGCTGCCTTACAGCGGCAGAGACCCACATGGGTTTTCTCCAGGAGCTCCGGCTTCCTCCCATACTCCAAAGCCGTACAGGTTTGTAGGTTAATTAGCTTCGGTAAAGATTGAAATTTGTCCATAGTGTGTGCTCGTGCAATGGGAATCGCTGGTAGGCAAGGACTCAATGGGCCAAAGGGCATGTTTCTGTGCTGTATCTCCAAACTAGACCAAATTAAACAGTCACAACCAGCGAATGTCACGTTACATTAGTTCGGGCACGACTCAGTTCATCACTTCACCACCCCCTCGTAACATTTCCCTCAGATGGTGATTCCCAGCTGACACTTCTACAGTCCACTCTACCCTCCAAAGGTGCGGACTGACACGCACATCCCACAAACTGCATTCGCTGCCAGCACTTACACTCTGCTTGCAGGCTCAACCAAAACATTTACTGTAACCAACGGAACTTCCCCAATGAAGGAAGATTTCTAATTGCAATGTAAACTGATAACGTAAACTCTGTGATCTGTGTGGATCAAAGAATTCTTTCATGACCAGTTGTAATGACTGAACTCGAGAGGAGGATATGACTGTGCTTATCTTTGCGATAAGTGCATTTATGACACAAAAGTATAATCATTTGTGAGAAGGTAAGCACATGCAGCCTGCTCACAGCGCCAGAGAACTCGGGTTCTACTACTCGTGTGTGTGTGTGTGTGTGTGTGTGTGTGTGTGTGTGTGTGTGTGTGTGTGTGTGTGTGTGTGTGTGTGTGTGTGTGTGTGTGTGTGTGTGTGTGTGTGTGTGTGTGTACTTGTAAGTATGTGTGTACATATACACACTGAACTTCTTTTCTCTCGTTTATCATATTGTTTACAGTGTACTATGTTTACATATTCTGTTGTGCAGCAGGAACTAAGACTTTCATTGTTCTATCTGGGGCATGTAACAATAAAACACTCTTGACCTTGGGTGCTGTCTGTGTGTGGAGTTTGCACGTTGTCTTTGTGACCACGTGGGTTTCCTCCGGGTGCTCCGTTTCTCCCAAAGGCGTGCGGGTTTGTAGGTTAACTGGCCCTCTGTAAATTGCCCTCAAGTGTGTAGGGAGTGGATGAGAAAGTGGGATAACATGAGACTGGTGTGAGCCGGTGATTAATAGTCGGCATGGACTCGGTGGGCTGAAGGGCCATGATCCATCTTTAAACTAAACTAAAAAATCCACAAACTAAAGCACACCGCCTTCAGTGAAAAGTACTTATGTATCTGGATTTACAAATTGAGACTGTGATTCTGATAAAGAGATGGATTAAATCTAAAATGGGAGCATATACTGTATTAAATCATAAACTCACTCAGTCTTTCACATCGCTTGCAGATCAGATAAAATAATAGTTCCACAAATAAAAATGAAAACATATACAGGGGCCGACTGAATGTTGGAGTCACGGGGGGGGAGGGGCAAGTACAATTCATGAATTCTGATTTTGAAATCTAATCTCATCTCCACTTAATTTTGATAAACACTAACTAGTTTCCATAAAATATCAAACATAACCACAGGTTCATCAGGATGTTGCCTGGGATGGAGTATTCCATATACAAAGAGAGGATGGAGAGGTTGGGTCTGTTCTCTTGGAGCAGAGGTAGTTAAGGGGACAGGATTGAGATATCAAATTATGTGAAATATATCTGTGGGTTGAAACATAGAAACATAGAAAATGGGTGCAGGAGTAGGCCATTCGGCCCTTCAATATGATCATGGCTGATCATCCAACTCAGTATCCCGTACCTGCCTTCTCTCCATACCCCCTGATCCCTTTAGCCACAAGGGCCACATCTAACTCCCTCTTAAATATAGCCAATAAACTGGCCTCAACTACCTTCTGCGGCAGAGAATTCCAGAGATTCACCACTCTCTGTGTGAAAAAGGTTTTCCTCATCTCGGTCCTAAAAGATTTCCCCCTTATCCTTAAACTGTGACCCCTTGTTCTGGACTTCCCCAACATCGGGAACAATCTTTCCTGCATCTAGCCTGTCCAACCCCTTAAGAATTTTGTAAGTTTCTATAAGATCCCCTCTCAATCTTCTAAGTTCTAGCGAGTACAAACCGAGTCTATCCAGTCTTTCTTCATATGAAAGTCCTGACATCCCAGGAATCAGTCTGGTGAACCTTCTCTGTACTCCCTCTATGGCAAGAATGTCTTTCCTCAGATTAGGAGACCAAAATTGTACGCAATACTCCAGGTGTGGTCTCATCAAGACCCTGTACAACTGCAGTAGAACCTCCCTGCTCCTATACTCAAATCCTTTTGCTATGAATGCTAACATAGCATTTGCTTTCTTCACTGCCTGCTGCACCTGCATGCCTACTTTTAATGACTGGTGTACCATGACACCCAGGTCTTGTTGCATCTCCCCCTTTCCTAATCGGCCACCATTTAGATAATAGTCTACTTTCCTGTTTTTGCCACCAAAGTGGATAACCTCACATTTATCCACATTATACTGCATCTGCCATGCATTTGCCCACTCACCCAGCCTATCCAAGTCACCTTGCAGCCTCCTAGCATCCTCCTCACAGCTAACACTGCCCCCCAGCTTCGTGTCATCTGCAAACTTGGAGATGTTGCATTCAATTCCCTCGTCCAAATCATTAATATATATCGTAAATAGCTGGGGTCCCAGAAGTGAGCCTTGCGGTACCTCACTAGTCACTGCCTGCCATTGTGAAAAGGACCCGTTTACTCCTACTCTTTGCAGGTGAAACATTTCTCCCCGTCAACTGTAGAGTCATATGAAGTTATACAGCACAGAAACAGACCCTTCTGCCCAACTCTTCCATACCAACCAAATTGTCTCATTTGCCTGTGTTTGGGCTACACCTAACATAGATTGTTAAACTTTTCCTATCTATGTATCTGTCCAAGTGTCTTTTGAGGAAAGACACAAAATGCTGGAGTAACTCAGGCAGAGTCAGGCAGCATACGTGGTAAACTTGGATAGGCGACGTTTTGGGTCTTCAGACTGAGATCTGAATCGTCACATATCCATGTTCTCCAGAGATGTTGCCTGAGCCATTGAGTTACTCTAACATTTGTGTCTTTCATTGGTAAATCAGTATCTGCATCTGCATCTGCACCTGTTTCCACATGTCCTTTAAACATTTTTATTGTACCTGCCCCACCTACCTCGTCGGGCAGCTCATTCCATATATCCACCACCCTCCGTGTGAAAAGGTTGCCCCTCATGTTCCTATTAAATCTTTTGCCTCTCACCTTCAACCTCTGTCCTCTGGTTCTTGATTCCCCTGCTCTGGGCAAAAGACTGTGCATTCAAACGATCTATTCCCTTCATGATCTTATGCACCTCTATAAGATTACCCCACAGCCTCCTGGAATAAAACCCTAGCCTGCCCTTCTCCCTGTAGCTCAGACCCAGATGTCCTGGCAACATCCTTGTAAATCTTCGTTACTTTAGAGATACCAGGTGGAAACTGGTCCTTCTCCCATCGAATCTGCGCCAACCAGCGATCACCCCGTACACTAGCACTATCCTACACAATGGACAATTTACAGAAGCCAATTAACCTACAAACCTGCACGTCTTTGGAGTGTGGGAGGAAACTCGAGCACCCGGGGGAAAACCACGCGGTCACGGGGAGAACGTACAAACTCCATGCAGACAGCGCACACAATCAGGATCAAACGCGGGTCTCTGGCGCTGTCCCACTTTCACAACCTAATTCACGACCTCTGCCAAGTTTGCCCTTGACTCATACTCGCAGCATGGTCGTCACGAGGTCGTAGGTAGGTCGTGATGCTAGTCGTTGGTACTTGTGGCATCAAGTAGGTTGGGGCGTTTTTTCAACGTGATGGAAAATGTCCATGAGGAAAAAAGGTTGTGAATTAGGTCGTGAAAGAGGGACAGGCAGAAACTCTACCGCTGCACCACCGTGCCACCCAAAATGTCCTCTTCCTAACCCTTACACAATTTCTTCTCCTTTCTCCACCGTTTAGACTCTGCCTCAGGGCGAATAAATAACTGCATTTGCTCAAGTATCGACTGTTTGCTATTAATCCCGTGTCCCATCACATTTCCACAATTGTGGCATATCTGGGAACTTCCTGCTATCCAACACAGCAAACCCCCTCTTCCTTCTTGATCTGGCGGATGCCTTCAGTAACTGAGACACATAAATAATAAATCCATTTGTTATTCTGTGTCTGATGACGGGCCTTGACCTGAAACGCCACCCATCCTCTTTTTCCAGAGATGCTGCCTGACCCGCTGACTTACAGCTCCAGCATTTTGTGGCTATCTTTGGTATAAACTAGTATCTGCATTTCTTTTTTCTACAATAACAAATCAATCACTGGAACGGAACACACGAAAAAAAATGAAACTTCTTCATTTTATTCCTTGTGCAACAGCAAAATTAATGTGCATGTTCTAAAGCCTCAATTTTCTTCTCACTGTTAGCTTGGTGTCACGATTAAATGATTTATTTTAAGTGATTTATGCAACATTCAGCTCTAGCCAATATGGTCGGGTTGAAGGGGGAGGGACCACATTTAATGGCGCTATTTTATATACATAAATCAAACTCTCACGAAAGAGCGTACCAACACTTTCTTTTCAGTCCCATGTTTATAAATTTTGTTTAGTTTAGTTTAGAGATACTGTGCGGAAACAGGCCCTTCGGCCCACTGAGTATGCGCCAATCAGCGATCCCCGCACACCAACACCATCCTACACACCAGGAACTATTTACAATTTTACCAAACCTATTAACCTAAAGCCTGCACGTCTTTGCAATGTGGGACAAAACTGAAGCACTAGGAGAAAGCCTACGTGGTCAAGGGGAGAACGTACAAACTCCGTACAGATTGTACCAGCAGTCAGGATCGAACCTGGGTCTCAACTCTACCGTTGCGCCACTGTGCCGCCTTGATTTCAGTCTGAAGAAGGGTCTCGACCCGAAACGTCACCTATTCCTTCGCTCCATAAATGCTGCCTCACCCGCTGAGTTAATCCAGCATTTTTGCCTGCCTCTGATTTGATTAATGTCATTTACAAACTCAGGAATGTGGCCTGGGTCTGCAAAGAGGCCATGGGAGAGCAGACTCGATAATTCTGCCTCCAAGTCTTATGATCTAATTTTCAGGGTTTCCATTGCAAGGGTTTTGGAAGTGGCAAAATGATTTTCAGGCTAGCATGTTAACTCATAAACATGTGCCAGGGCTGTGAGTTTACCCTAGTATGAGGCTTCACCACCTTTTAGTTTTGCTTAGTTTAGATACAGCGTGGAAACAGGCCCTTCAGCCCACTGAGTTCACGCCAACCAGCCATCCCCACACATTAATATAACACTACACCAAGGACAATTTTACATTTATATCAAGCCAATTAACCTACAAACATGTACGTCTTTGGAGTGTGGGAGGAAACTGAAGATCTCGGAGAAAAGCCACGCAGGTCACAGGGAGAACGTGCAAACACCGTATAGACAGCACCCATAGTCAGCATGGAACCTGGGTCTCCTGGGCTGCAACCAGCAACTCTACCGCTGTGCCACCGTGCTGACATTATTTAATTAATGCTAATTGTAAACTCGGGATAGGTGGATAGGAAAATTCTTCTATAATCCAATTTTCAAGGTTTCAATTGCAAAGATTTAAAAGGGCAAAATGCTTTTCCGGCCAGCACACCAACACAAACATACGCCAGGGCTGTGAGTTTACCCGGGCATGAGGCTAGTTCAACTTTACTATCGCCTAGGTTTATTATTGTTATGTGTACCGAGCGAGAGTGAGAAGCTTTGTTTTCCATGTACAGACGCAAATACAATGGATAGAGCCAGAATTGATAGATATCTTGAATTAGTACAAGTCTTGTCCGACCCTAAAAATAATTCCCCCCCCCAGACTTCTATGTTAATTGGAACGCACTGCTCTCAGATTGTCAGCTTCAGTAACTTTTCCACACCAGTTCACTAATCTCCTCGGAGCTCACTATTTAAATGGATAATGCTTGTCTACGAGAGTGACAGTTTATGTAAATCACAACCGTGCCAGGCTGAAAGAGTCTCTTTTGTTGAAAGGCAAAGGGAGACTGTTTTCCTGAGAAATTCATGACCTGTCACTCAAAATTTTACTTGGGTTAGCTTTGAGAAAGGACAATTAACTGGCTTATTTGATAAAGCACAGAATAAAAGAGAAGCCGAGATAGTGCGGTATGTGGAGAGGTTGTTTCCAGTAGTGGGAGAGTCCAGGACAGGGGTGGGGAACTTTTTCATGTTGGAAGGCAGCATTAAGTTAGCTGTAATCTAATAAGGCCGCATCCAAGAAACTTCAATTAGATATAGGATTATTTTGTTGAATCTTCTTGTACTCTTTGCTAATTTAAATACGTTCATTTTAAGATTAAAATTAAAATAATAAAAGGCAAACAAAAACATATTAATAAAAATAAAAGGATTTGTTCTACAAAATTTGGATTAATTCAAAAGGCCACACTTAATGGCCTAGAAGGCCGTATGGCCCTTCCCACCCCCTGGTCTAGGACCAGAGGGCACAGCCTTAGAATAAAAGGAATGGAGAGGAGGAGGAATTTCATTCGCCAGGGGGTGGTGAATCTGTCCAATTCATCGCCACAGAAGGCTGTAGAGGCCATGGCATTGGGTATTTTTTAAAGCAGAGATTGACAGATTCCTAATTAGTACGGGTGTCAGGGGTTACGGGAAGAAGGCAGGAGAATGTTGAGAGGGATAAATAGATCAGCCATGTTCGAATGGCGGAGCTAACGCAATGGGCTGTATGGCCTAATTCTGTTCCTGTCATATGACCTTAAGGAATTTGTCTATGAAACTGATGTGATACATTGCTGAGAAATATATTTTGCACTCTGTACCTTCTCTTTTGTTCTATATATTGTTCTTCGAGTTTAACTTGGTTGTATTTATGTGTGGAAAAATCTTCCGGTAGGCGGCGCGACTCTTCCGGTAGGCGGCGCGACTCTCGTCAGCAGCGGCCTCTGCAGCCCGTCCGCGTTTTTATTATTTTTTGTCTATGTTTATATGTAGTTTTTGTTATTTTTTGTTGGGGTGTGTGTGTGGGGGGGGTCGGAGGGAGGGGGCAACTCCTAAATCTCTCCCTGCACGGGAGACCCGACCTTTTCTTGTCGGGTCTCCGTTGTCGTTGGGGCTGCAATGAGGAGCGGCCTCCAACAGAAGAAGCCGGGGACTCTGGTGCCGACTCACCTCACCGTCGCGGAGCTGGCCGAGTCCAGAGCGGGTGGAGCGGTGGTGGAGCGCTGCTGCTGCTGCTGCTGCTGCTGCTGATTCGGAGGCTGCAACTGCGGGTCTGCGGATGGCGGCACCGGGAGCCCGCGGGTCCCTGGAGGGAGACCGCTTTTCAGGGCTCCTGCAACGGCGACTTCTCCCGCCCGAGTTGCGGGGTCGAAGAGCTCCTGGAGCGGGGCCTAACATCACCGCCCCGCGCGGCTTGGAATGGCCGCGGGACTCTGCGAGCGCCCGCCGGGGGCTCCAACATCAAGACCCGGTGCGCGACCTCGCACCACCCGGCGTGGCTTTAATGGCCGCGGGACAATCGCCATCGCCAGCCGGGGGCTTTGACTTTGACTGTCATCGGGGGGGGAGAGTGCAGTGGAGAGATAAGTTTTTTTTGGCCTTCCATCACAGCAATGTGATGGATGTTTATGTAAAATGTAAATTATGTTGTGTCTGGGGTCTATTTGTTTGTAATGTATGGCTGCAGAAACGGCATTTCGTTTGGACCTCAAGGGGTCCAAATGACAATTAAATTGACTCTTGACTCTTGACTTGACTCTTGATCCAATTGGATTGCATGTAAAACAAAGCTTATCACTATACCTCGGCACACATGACAATTATAAACCTAATAGATTATAAAGTTGAACTAGCCTCATCCCAGGGTAAACTCACAGCCCTTGCCCATGTTTACAAGTTAACGTACTGACCTGAAAAATCATTTTGACCCTTCAAACCCTTGGAATGGAAAACATGAAGATTGGATCACAAGACATAGGAGCAGAATTAGGCCATTCAGCCCATCGGGACTTCGGAATCATCTACTCTGTATCCACTCCATCAAGGCCGTTCCATAATGGGACTGGGGTGAATTGGACAGGACCTTAGCTTAAGGAAGGACCATTCAGAAGCTTGATAACAGAGGGGAAGAGGCTGTTCCTGGGACTGGTGGTGCGCACTTTCAAGCTTCTGTGCATTCTGCCCGAATGGAGTAGAGAGAAGGAACGACTGGGGTAGGAAAGGTCTTTGATTATGTTGGCTGCTTTCCTGAAGCAGCATGAAGTGTGGATGGAGTTGATGGCGGGGAGTCGGGTCCGTGTGATGGACTGGGCTACATCCACAACTCTCTGCAATTTCTTGGTCTTGGGCAGAGGTGTTCCCAAACCAAGCTGTGAAGCAACCTGACAGTATGCCACCAATGCTTCAACTTAAGATACTTAGTCATAGAGCCATACAGCATGGAAGCAGGCACTTCGGCCCAACTTGCCCAAGATACCCTCTATACTAATCCCACCTGCCTACGTTTGACTCGTATCCTTCAAATCCTTTCCGATCCATGTACCTGTCCAAATGACTCAACGTGAAACAAAGAAACATAGAAAATATGTGCAGGAGTAGGCCATTCGGCCCTTCGAGCCTGCACCGCCATTCAATATGATCATGGCTGATCATCCAACTCAGTATCCCGTACCTACCTTCTCTCCATACCCCCTGATTCCTTTAGCCACAAGGGCCACATCTAACTCCCTCTTAAATGTAGCCAATGAACTGGCCTCAACTACTTTCTGTGGCAGAGAGTTCCACAGATTCACCACTCTCTGTGTGAAAGGCAGGAGCGAGTGGCTACTGAGTGCAAGGTGCATGTATTGTGTTGTAAGGACTGTCTAATTTAATGCGTGGATGGAGGGATGGATGGACAGATGAATCAATGATAGACCAATGAACAGATGAATGGATGGGCTCAGGAGTGGATGAATGAATGATGGATGGATGATGAATGGTGGGAGGGATGAATGGATGGATAGACAGATGGATGGATGAATGGTGCATGAACAAAGGAACGGATGAGTGGATGTGGAGAGGATGTTTCCACTAGTGGGAGAGTCTGGAAACTAGAGGTCATAACCTCAGAATTAATGAACATTCCTTTGGGAAGGAAATGAGGAGAAATTTCTCAAGTCAGAGGGTGCCGAAAATGTGGAATTCTTTGCCAAAGAAAGGTATGGAGGCCAAGTCAATGGATAATTTTAAGGCAGAGATAGATAGATTATTTATTAGTATGGGTGTCAGAGGTTATGGGGAGAAGGCAGGAGAGTGGGGTTAAGAGGGAAAGATAGACCAGCCATGGTTGTGTGTCGGAGTGGACTTGATGGGCCCCAATGGCCTAATTCTGCTCCTAACACTTATGAATGCATGATGGATCCAGAGGCTGCAAGCAAGAGCAGCATTTTTATTGCCCACCCTTAACTGGCCTTGGGACAGTGCTGGTTAGCTGCCGTTCTCAACCAGCAGAGTGCTGTTGGTGGAGGTGCCCATTCCCCATCTCAATGCTGCACCTCAACTACCGGCTGAGCCATTACATAGCCAAGCAGATCGCTGTGATGGACCTCATGGAGGCCGGACCAGCTAAGGGCAACCGTGAACCAGATTGGTTTTCTTTTACCACAATCCAGTAGCTTCATCGTTACAAGACTAGTCATTGTGTGTTCACTTTCCACACTGATTCTAGATTAGGAACAGAGTTTCAATTCCACGGTTTCCGCTGTGGGATTTGGAGTCCCGTCTCAGAGTTGTTGGATCAGGCCTCCGACTTGCAAGTCCAGCAACTTGGCCAGTACCATGCCATCCAAAACATAACACCCAAAACACACCACTGAGTTCATTGCATCAAGTTAAACATCGTTGAATAATAAAAGTCTGGCTGCCTCTCATGCTAAGATTACTTCCGAAAACTGATTTGTTTAATTTCCTCAATTTAATTTCCTTTCGCCTTTGCCAACTGGGAATCTTGTTGCTTGAGAAGGTAATAAAGTAACAGGGTTCTTCGGTGATTTGACTGTTGATTTGGAGGCTGGTCCGCCCCACTTCATCGGCCAGTTCAAAGGGATCGCAGGTTGCACTTGGCTCCAGCGAAGCCAGCTTGTGTTTGACGTACTGAATGCATTAGCCCCACAGGAAGCAAGGCTGACAATACATGTCATTAGGCACGGGTCCAGAGGCGCTCTTCTCTCTCGACCCACAGCTGAGTAAAAGAAATGCACATCAAGGGATATCTGTGCCAAAGATGCCGCAGAGGAGCCAAAGTTTAAAGTCAATGCACCCACAACCAAGAGACCGACGGGGGGGGGGGGTTCAGAAATACACTTGGGGCGGCAGAAAATGGGAGCAGCCAGAAACAAAGCAGTCTGCTGGCTCTTATGAGATTAGAAGAAGCAGAGTGTATGTTGTAGCTTGGATTACTTCCAAATAAATTTTCCTCAATCAAAATATTAAGAATAGACAGAAGGAACTGCAGGTGCTGGTTTACAAAAAAAAAGACACAAAATGCTGGAGTAACTCAGCGGGTCAGGCAGCTTCTCTGAAGAACATGGATAGGTGAGAGTTCGGGTCAGGACTTCTCTTCAGGCATGCAAAAGTGGGACAACATAGAACCAGTGTGAATAGCTCGTCTGTACCAAGAAGCATCTGAGGAAAGGGCAACTGATTGTGTCTTAAACTAATAAGGATACCCCTTTAATAATGGTTTCACATCGGCGATGCATGTTTAGCCTTTTCTCATTTCGCTTAGTTTAGCATCGTTTGGTTTAGAGATGCAGCATGTAAACCGGCCCTTCGGCCAACCGAGTCCATGCCAATTATCAATCACCCGTCTGAAGAAGGGTTTCGGCCCGAAACGTTGCCTATTTCCTTCGCTCCATAGATGCTGCTGCACCCGCTGAGTTTCTCCAGCTTTTTTGTGTAACACCCGTTCACACTAGTTCTATGTTAACCCATTTTGGCATCCACCCTCTGACACACTAGGGGCATTTTATTTTTTACAGACAATTAACCTACAAACCTGCATGTCTTGGCGATGTGGGAGGAAACTGGAGCACCCAGAGGAAACGCACACTTCTGCAGTCATAGGGAGAGTGCAAACTCCACACAGACAGCACCCGAGATAAAGATCGAACTCGGGTCTCTGGCACAGCTCTACCAGCTGTGGCACTGTTCACTCCTCAGGTGTGATTGGGTGTAGAGTGAAAAGAAAATGTATGCGAGCAGATGAGGTCAATTTAACCAGGCATCATGTGCAGCAAAGACATTGTGGGCCAGAGAGCCTGTTGCTGTGCTACATAGAACGGTATAGCACAGGAACAGGCCCTTCGGTCCACATATTTTGTGTGGAATACGATGCCAAGTTAAACTGATCTATTCAGCTTGCACATGATCTATATCCCTCTATTCTCCGAGCTTCCACGTGCCTCTCTAAAACCCTCTTAAACGGCACTATCATATTGGCCTCCACCACCACCCCAGGCAGTGTGTTCCAGGTCCCCACCACTCCGTGTAAAAAAAAAAAAACTTGTCCCGCACGGCTTCTTTAAACTTTCCCCCTCTTGCCTTATAGCTATATGTTAGACATTTCCACCCTGAGAAAAAAGTTCTGACTGTCTACCCTATCTATGTCTCTCATAATTTTATATACTTCTATCAAGTCTCTCCTTTAACCTCCGACGTTGCAGAGAAGCCCTCTACGTTCTATGCAAGTGAGAATGTAATCCACATAATAAATGTGGTCAATAAGGAGCTAAAAAAAACCCTCTGTGGAAAAGAATCAATGGATAGATATTGAAGCGATGGACATAGCAATAGATTTGACTGCTGCCTAGGTGTGGAACAAAAAGCAATTCAGAATCATCAATATTAGTTTTCATGAGCAAGATATTGGGCCATAGAACGGTAGTCATGAGCATTCTGCAAGAACAGATTTTGGCTGAGCCTCATGCTGAACACACAGAAATATTCCATTTGAAAGTAATTGAAAGAAGCTTTGTTTACTGACCTGTTTGGAAACTGGCCTCAAATCATCAGTAAATGTTTGCCAAACTTTGTAGGAAAAAGCCATGAAAAGTTCACTTGCAGAACTCGAGACATTTTCAGAGAGTAAATGTAGAGACTTGTGCGAGAAAAAAAAAAGAGGATGGCGATTTCTTGGTATTAATCTAGTTTAGTTTAGTATATTTAGTTTAGTTTAGTTTAGTGATACAGGAAGGAACAGGCCCTTCGGCCCACCGAGTCCATGCCGACCAGCGATCCCCGCACATGAACACTGTCCGGCACACACTTGGGACAATTTAACATGTATACCAAGCCAATTAACCTACAAACCTATACATCTTTGGAACGTTACTGTGGTACAATGAAAAGCTTTTTGGTGCGTGCTGCCCAGTCAAAGAAAAGGCTGTACATGATTACAATTGGGCCCTCCACAGTGTACAGATACAGGATAAAGGAAATACATATAACTCAAGATAAAGTCCAGTAACATCCGATTGAAGATAATTAGAGTGTCTCAAGTTAGGTAGATGGCAGCTCAGGATCGCTCTCTAGTTGTTGATAGGATGGTTCAGTTACCTAATGACAGCTGGGGAGAAACTGTACACAATAAATAATCTGGAGCTGTGCGTTTTCACACTTCTGTACATGTTGCCTGTGGGAGAGGGGAGAAGAGGGAGTGACCAGGGTGTGACCAATCCTTGATTGTGCTGATGGCCTTGCTGAGGCAGCGTGAAGTGTAGATGGAGTCAATGGAAGGGAGGTTGGTGTGTGAGATGGTCTGGGCTGCATCCTCAATTCTCTGCAATTTCTTGCAGTTTTGGATGGAGCTGTTACCGAGCCATGCTGTATGTAATGCATCCCAATAAAATGCATCAACAACAAATTTGTAAAAGATATATCGATAGTAGCCCAAAGTGAATTGAAATGTAAAGGGCCTGTCCCACCAGCATGTGGCGAGCACGACCTAACGTGGTCGCTTGAGCCGTATGGCCTCGCGGGGCCGGTCCCACTTCAATCGCCGGAGCCGTATGGAGTTGTGCGGGGCTGGTCCCGACATCGCATGGGGTCCGAAAAATTGACAGTCCAGAAATTCCGCGCGGAGTAGCCTGTCGGCCCGTAGCCGCATTGACGCCGTACCAAGCGCCTCGACGGGCGTACTCAGCGTCTCGACTCCGTACGCAGTGTCTTGGTGGCGTACACCTAGCGCGTAGCGTTGCGCAATGATGTCACCGCCCAGCGTGCCGTTGCGTGATTACGTAACCACCCAACGCACCGTGCGACGTCCAAATTCAGTCGGCCCGTCTCCTGCCCAGCTGATAGAAACATAGAAAATAGGTGCAGGAGTAGGCCATTCGGCCCTTCGAGCCTGCACCGCCATTCAATATGATCATGGCTGATCATCCAACTCAGTATCCTGTACCCGCCTTCTCTCCATACCCTCTGATCCCTTTAGCCACAAGGGCCACATCTAACTCCCTCTTAAATATAGCATAAAGGCAGCGCCTGAACAGGGACTTGAACCCTGGACCCTCAGATTAAAAGTCTGATGCTCTACCGACTGAGCTATCCAGGCTCTGATTGGTGAGTATGATGTCGGGACCAGCCCCGCACAACTCCAGGCGGCTCCGCGGTTGGAAGTGGGACCGGCCCCGCGAGGCCGTACGCCTCAAGCCACCACATTTGGTCGTGCTAGACCCATGCAATCGCATGCTGGTGGGACCGGCCCTTAACACATCATTAAGTTGGAAAGAGAGCAAAGAAGATTTACAAGGATGTAGCCAGGACTCGGGTGCCTGAGTTATAGGGGGAGATTGGGCCGATTTCCACAACCTTCCTACCATTGAAGGAATCTACAGGATATTCTGCCTCAAAAAGACAGCCAATATCATCAGGGACCCACACCGTCCTGGGCCATGCTCTCATTTCACTCCTGCCATTGCAAAAAAGCTACAGGAGCCTGACAACTGAGACATCCAGGTTAGGTAGCAGTCTCTTCCCAATGACCATCAGGCTATTAAACACTGCAACTGCTACCTAAACTCTGAACCACATAGACTTGGGCTGGGGGCACTGTTTTTTTGTCTTGCACTGTTAATCCTGGCTAAATTGGAGAGGCTAGGACTTTAAAATGGGGTAAAAGCTTCAGGGCTGCTGGGAGATTTGGTCAATTTGGAATTGCTCTCTGCAGAGCTAGGACAAGCTGCAGAGTGGTGCCAGTGTATCTAGAGCATAGATACAATTTGCAAGAAAAGAATAAGAACATCTGCAGACCCTTGTCAATTAGGTGCAAAATGGATGGATTGGACGGCTGCAGACCAGACATACACCTTGTAAAATATCATAAATAATGTTGCAGAGTTCGGCTTTGCTGAGTATTGATTGAATGAGGTATTGAGCCTCATCTGGGTTTCTTGTAGATCAGGGTAATTTTTTTTAAGTTGGCTTCCTTGAGAAGTCCTGTTTGAATACAATGTATTGAGCTGCTGTATTATTGGGTTGGGGAAATGTCTGTTATGTATGTGGTTAATCAATATTTGTAATTGGATTATTAAGAGACCACCCCCATGTGGTTCGGCCGCTCAAGGTCCCGGGACATATAAAAGTCCACTGCCACGAGGTCCCGCATCGATCTTCCGGGAGAGCGTTTGGGACTGCGTGACTTTCTGGAGTGTCTCTGTCTGAGCGAGGCCTAGAGGGCTTGATCAGGCAGATATACGAGGATCAAACCCGCGGTGGGATAGGTACAGTAGTTGAACTGTAATTGCGCTTTTGTTAAAATAAGTTGTTTTAGTTAAGGGCTTGATTCAGTGTTTTTACTGAAACTAGACTGGGGGAAGCTTAGAAACGAGCAATTTACAGCACTATAGATATAATTTATTTTTAGTAGTTAATTATCAAGCACAAATTTCATTGTTCCATTTCAGGACATATGGCTATAAAACACTCTTGACTCTTGAGGAAGGGATTTTATTCCTTGGAGCGCAGGAGGTTGGGAGGTGATCTTATAGAGGTGTATAAAATCATAAGGGGAATAGACTGGGTGAATGTGCAGTCTTTTACCCAAGGAAAGGGAAATCAAGACCTCAGCAACAAAGGTTGAAGGCGAGAGGAGACAATTTAATAGGAATCTGAGAGGCAACTTTTTCACTCATAGGATGGTGGGTGTATGGTACAAGCTGCCAGGGGAGGTAGTTGAGGCAAGTATTATAAAAGCATTTAAAATACATTTTGTCAGGTACATGGTAGAAAAGGTTTAGAGGGAAGAGGGCCAAACTCGGGCAAATGGGGCATCTTGGTCTGCATGGATGAGGTGGGCTGAGGGCCTGTTTCTATGTATCTGACTGTATGACATTGGTCCATGTGCCACCACTGATCAAACACTAGATGTAATACAGCTGGAGAAGAGGGTGCTGTGGACATTCACCAGGAGGTTGCCTGGGTTGGAACCTCTCAAATTTCAGGAGAGTTGGAAGAGGCGAGATCTATTTTCCTTGAGGCAGAAAAGATCATGAAGGACATGATTGAGATATGTCAAATTATTTGGGGTAGAGATAAGGTAAATCAACTTCAGAGATACAACGCGAAAACAGGCCCTTCAATCCACCGAGTCCACACCTATCAGTGATCACGCTGTATAATAGCGCTATCCGACCCATTAGGGACAATTTACAATTTTTACCAAAGCCAATTAGCCTACAAACCTGCAAGTCTTTGGAGCATTGGAGGAAATCACCCGGAGTAAATCCACGCGGTCACAGGGAGAACGTGCAAACTCTGCACTGACAGCGCCCATAGTTAGGATCAATCCCAGATCTGTGGCACTGTAAGGCAGCAAATCTACTGCTGCACCACTTTGCCACACCCGAGTGCTATCAAGCCATATTTACAGAGACCAGCAACATAAGACTAGATTTGTAGCCTGGAGGTTCCTTGCTCAAGCCTTTTTGTTCTAGCCAATTTAAAATTGAGCTGGTCCTGAACCCTCCTGCTATTGGGACCCACAGTAAACTCATAATCTCTAACCCTTCCCAAACACTCTTCAATTCTTCAATGCATCAAATGCAATCGTTGCCAGATAACACATGTTGCGGTGACAGAATATTTAATCTGGGCAATTGACATTTTGCCAGCTACAGAGAAGAGTTTTTTATAGCAAATGTGCCCAGTTCTAAAACATTGGCAATTTCCCTCAAAGGAATCATATTGATATACCTGGTTGTCCAGAATTCTGCCGCTTTTTGTGATTAAATCTCACCTCAGACATGCACGCCTGGCCAGAACGGTAAAAGCACAGTTCGTACCACATCAAATCAACCAGGAAAACTTGTATCAGTGCATCAATTACAGCACAGAAGGAACTAATTGGACACAGCAAGTCAGAAATAATGTTGGCTCTTCAAATGGATGAACTGTGCTGTTTATCTCTGCTTTTCAGAGTTTTAATATCAGCCTGAAATCCCCAAATCATGTCAAATTCTTGCTCATGTTCAACGTTACCTGGGGTTGGACAGGCTAGATGCAGGAAGATTGTTCCTGATGTTGGGGAAGTCCAGAACAAGGGGTCACAGTTAAAGGATAAGGGGGAAATCTTTTAGGACCGAGATGAGAAAAACATTTTTCACACAGAGAGTGGTGAATCTGTGGAATTCTCTGCCACAGAAGGTAGTTTGTGGTATTATGCAGTAATAGAGTAAGGCTGAGCAGAGGGGCACTAGGACCCTGCCAGAAGCCAGGCTCCAGTAACCGGTTGTGTCTGGAAAACCCAGGGGGTCGGCAGTTAGAGAGAGGCCTGGGCTTACACGAGGCTGTTGCAGTTGCTGCTGTTATTGTACAGATTAAAGGTATACTCTGTTCACGTCGTGGTACGAGCCTTATTACAAGCATAACTCGACATGGTGCCAGAACTGGGAGACTTGTAAGCAAGAAAATAATTAAAGAAGAAGAGGACGGTGTATCGTTTTGGCGGGAAATAGGAGACGAGCTGGCAGATATGGCGCAACCTACACCAACTGCTACGTTCACAATACAACCTCCAGAGCCATTCGATTTTACCAAGCCTCAAGAATGGGAGCGTTGGATCAGGAGATTCGACCGCTTCAGGCTTGCAAGCAATTTAAACGCGACGTCGGCAGAAAACCAGGTGAACACGCTAGTGTATTGCATGGGCGATGAAGCAGAAGATGTGCTAAAGGGGCTAACGCTAACTGCAGATGAGAGGAGGGTGTACACGGATGTCAAGGCGGGCTTTGATGCATTTTTTGTGCCTAAAAAGAATGTTATCTATGAAAGAGCCAAGTTCAATCAGCGTGTGCAACTGCCAGGAGAAATGGTGGATTCCTTCATCACTGCTCTATACGGATTAGCCGAACACTGCAACTATGGACAGTTACAGAACGAGCTGATCCGCGACAGGTTAGTGGTTGGGCTGAGAAACGTCTCATTGTCCGAAAAGCTACAGCTAGACAGAGACCTAACCCTTGAAACTGCTATAACAAAGACAAGGCAGTCTGAAGAAGTTAGACGACAGCGGTCTGACTTAAGAGGAGAAAATAGCGGTGCTAGCAAGTGCTCAAATGTTGATGCTGTGCATGCTAAAAGCTACAGAAAACCCAAATTTCCCTCAAAGCCTCAGCCACAAGCACAAACACCAGGCAAAAATAAATTTAATACACAGCCACAGCCAGGTTCAAAGGCCTGCTATAGATGTGGAAAAATGCCCTCGCATGGAAAATTGGAATGCCCTGCTAAAGATGCTGCGTGTCACAACTGTGGCAAAAAGGGACATTATGGCAAAGTGTGCAGAAACAGTGCAAAATCTCTCAATGCTGTCACTACAGAGGAAGAAGAGAGCTTTTTCCTGGGATCCGTGGATGCTGCAAAAGACCCATGGACGGCGCAGCTACAAGTGAGACAACAAACAAAAGGTGGGCGTTAGAATAGATACTGGTGCTGATGTGACCGCCATGCCAGCGGAGGTGTACCATGACATTACAGGGGGGCATGATGTGAAGTGCCTGGCAGTGTCGACACGCCCATTGTTTGGGCCAGGGGGCAATGCACTCTCTGTCCTGGGCGTAGCCAGAGAAACACTGCGCAGAGGCAACAAGACAGCCATAGAGGACATTTATGTAGTAAAAGACCTCCACACTGCACTGTTGGGAAGACCTGCCATAGAAAGGCTTCAGCTTGTGTGCAGGGTTGACGGCATCACCTTGGAATCTGTGAGACAACAATATCCGAAGCTGTGTAGCGGCTTGGGTCTTGTTCGGAGGCCATACTCAATTAAATTGAAGCCAGAGGCTGTGCCCTTCTCTCTCCACACGCCACGCAGAGTCCCTCTGCCGCTTATGGGAAAAGTGAAGGAGGAGATAGACCGTATGGAGAAGATGGGCGTAATCACCAAGATTGAGGAGCCGACTGATTGGTGTGCCGGGATGGTGGTGGTGCCGAAAAAAACAGGTGATGTTCGCATTTGTGTGGACTTCACAATGATGAATGGATCAGTATGCAGAGAAAAGTTTATCCTACCTTCTGTCGAGCACACTCTGGGCATGCTAGCTGGGCAGCAGTATTCAGCAAATTAGATGCCAACATGGGCTTTTGGCAAGTACCATTGACAAAAGAGTCTGCCAAATACACCACCTTCATCACGCCTTTTGGGCGCTACTATTTTAACCGTCTACCCTTTGGCATAGCATCAGCCCCCGAGCACTTTCAAAGGATGATGATGACAGAAGTGACCGGTGGCCTGGAGGGGGTACTGTGTCATATGGATGACATCCTGGTCTGGGGACAGACGCAGGAGGAGCATGATGTGCGGCTACATGCGGTGCTAGAGAAGGCACAAAAGGCCGGCATTACGCTCAACATGGACAAATGTGAGCTCACACGCCACACAGTCAGATTCCTGGGTCATGTAATTTCAGCAGATGGAGTGAAGCCAGATCCAGAGAAGACGAGAGCAGTACAAGAGTTGGATGCACCCAAAAATGTCAGCGAACTCAGGAGTTTTCTGGGCATGGTCAATCAGCTGGGCCGCTTCTTGCCTAACCTGGCTGAAAAAGACAAAGTGCTACGAGACCTGCTGTCCAAGAAGAACCACTGGTACTGGGGGACAGAGCAGCAGGCCGCCTTTGATCAGTTAAAAACAGAGCTGTCATCCACACCAGTGCTCACATTATATAACCCAAACAGTGCTCTAAAGATCTCTGCTGATGCCTCTTCCTTTGGCCTGGGGGCAGTCCTGCTGCAGAAGAGCGATGCCATGTGGTCACCTGTGGCATATGCGTCCAGGGCAATGACACCAACAGAGCAGCGCTATGCTCAAGTAGAAAAGGAGGCATTGGCTGCGACGTGGGCATGTGAAAGGTTCAGCTGTTTCATCCTGGGAAGACCATTCGAGCTGGAAACTGACCACAAGCCGTTGGTGAGTCTGCTGGGAGGGAAAGCTTTGGATGACCTCCCACCAAGAATCCAAAGATTTAGGATGAGACTCATGAGGTACAGCTATACAGTAGATCATGTCCCTGGCAAAAGCCTGTGGACAGCCGACACCTTATCTCGTGCTCCTCTGAGAGCCGCAAGAACACACACAGACACAAGCCTACTAGAGGACACCAACATCTATGTAGACTCTGTCATCAGCAACATTCCTGTCAGTGGAGATTATCTGAGCAGCCTACGGGAGCACCTACAGGCAGACAGCACATGCTCTGCACTGATGGAGTACTGCACAGACGGCTGGCCCGACAAAAGCCAACTGCAGGGAGTGCTGAGACATTACTGGGCTGATAGAGCAGTGCTGACTGTGCACGATGGGCTGCTGCTGCGGGGCACGAGGCTCGTCATCCCATCAGCCTTACAAGGTGATGTACTGCAGAGACTACACGAAGGACACCTGGGGGTGACAAAGTGCAGGGGCCGGGCCAAACAGACGGTATGGTGGCCAGGACTCAGCAGCCAGCTGAATGACATGGTGCTGAAATGTAGAACCTGCATCCAAGAGCGAAGGAACGTCAAAGAGCCGCTGATGCCAACGGAGATGCCAGACAGGCCTTGGCAAACCTTGGGAGCTGACCTATTCACGCTGAAAAACAAGACTTATCTGCTAGTCGTAGATTATTTCTCAAGATATGTGGAAGTTGCGCTGCTATCACCGACAAGGTCCACAGATGTGGTGGTGCACCTGAAATCCATATTTGCTCGTCATGGAATTTGTGAATTTCTTAAAAGTGACAATGGGCCCCAGTTCTCAGGTAGCCACTTTAAATCCTTTGCAGCAGAGTATGGCTTTATGCACATCACGAGCAGCCCCAGGTTTCCTCAGAGCAATGGGGAGGCGGAACGCGCTGTACAAACCGTGAAAAACTTGCTAACAAAGGCGTCAGACCCATATCTTGCATTGCTGGCCTACAGAGCAACCCCTCTACGGAACGGCTACAGCCCGGCCGAGCTGTTGATGGGGCGCCGCCTCCGCACTACAGTTCCTGCCCTTCCAACCCTGCTGAATCCAGTTTTGCCTGACTACAACGCGCTGGGGGCCAAAGAAAGGGAGAAGAGGTGGAACGACGCAAGATCCTTTGACAAGAGGCACGGAGCGAGAAATCTGGAGCCACTAATACCTGGGGAGGATGTGTGGATCACCGATGCACGAGTCCAGGGCAAAGTGCTATCTACACACAATGCACCTCGCTCTTATATCGTCCAGGTACCTCAGGGCACACTGAGGAGGAACCGGCAGCACTTGGTGCCGCTGCAGACCAACAGTGAGGTAGTCGACGCGGATGAGCCACCGGTGGGAGAAGAGCCAGCTCCACCAGAGCCAGCTCCACCAGACCCAGCTCCACCAGTGACAGCATCACCCAGCGGAGAGGGCCCCACCACAGAGACTGTGCGGACAAGGTGTGGGAGAGAGGTTAGAAAGCCGAAGAGACTTGATTTGTGATTTATTGATCTGTTTTCTACAATAAAGAAAAAGAGAGAGTGAAATGTGATGTGAAAATGTTCTGTAAACCTGTTACATTTACCTGAAACCTGAAAGAATAGTTCACAGTATGGTAACGTGCAAGTTATTTTATTTCTATTTTGCATGCTTAGATCAGGGACAGGTCTTCCAGCAAAAGGGCAGAATAAACCCCTTAAGACCTGCAGAGACAAAGGTAGTCCACCCTTTGTTCTCAAAGAAAGGGAGATGTGGTATTATGCAGTAATAGAGTAAGGCTGAGCAGAGGGGCACTAGGACCCTGCCAGAAGCCAGGCTCCAGTAACCGGTTGTGTCTGGAAAACCCAGGGGGTCGGCAGTTAGAGAGAGGCCTGGGCTTACACGAGGCTGTTGCAGTGGCTGCTGTTATTGTACAGATTAAAGGTATACTCTGTTCACGTCGTGGTACGAGCCTTATTACAAGCATAACTCGACAAGTTGAGGCCAGTTCATTGGCTATATTTAAGAGGGAGTTCGATGTGGCCCTTGTGGCTAAAGGGATCATAGGGTATGGAGAGAAGACAGGATACTGAGTTGGATGATCAGCCATGATCATATTGAATGGCGGTGCAGGCTCGAAAGGCCGAATGGCCTACTCTTGCACCTATTTTCTATGTTTCTATGTTTCACAGTACACACACATACACACAAACACTGTGCACTCACACATTCAAGATCTAAATATCAAAAATTAGAGGGCATAGCTTAAAGGTGAGAGATTCAATTATTAAAGATGATGTGCAGTTTTTTTTTTAATGCAGAAGATGGTGGGTGCCTAGAATGCAATGTCAGGGGTGGTGGAGGTAAATATGATAATGGCATCTCAGAGACTTTTAGGTGGGCATATGGATACAGAGGGATATGGATCACCTGCAGGCAGAGGAGATTGGTTTAACTTGGCATCGTGTTCGACATGGAGATTGTGGGCTGAACGGCCTGTTCCTCTACGGTTCCAAGTTCACGCTGATCACACATACCATCTTGCTCAAACATTTTCCCTCAGTCTCGCCTCCCTTCATCACTCACCAACCCTTTCCTTGGTCTTCCTAACTTCTGTCGCTTTTACCCGAGCTGCCCCCCCCCCCCCCCCCCCCCCCCCCCCGCCTCTCCATCTCCCCATTCTCTTCTCAAAGACTGCATAGAATCCTGCACTATTTCCAGCCTTTTGCAAATCTTGCCCTGAATTGAACAGCAGGGAACATCAATAAGAACGCAGGACAGAATTTTACAATTTAAAAGCATTCTTACATTAGATTAAAAAATACACACCGACTAAATGGATTATTAAATTATATATTTAAAACTCTGATTGGATTATTAATATGAAGGCTGCGTGTTCAGATCACGTCGGGGTCACCAGTGTAGTGGCCTGGTCAAGGTCAGGAAAAGACCGGACGCCAGGCGGATTCAAAAGAAGCTTTTTAATTCCAACAGTCCAAGAACACACACCGACACTCTTATCTCTACCCCTCGGGAGTCGACCGGTAAACCCCGTGGCAGACGAACGCCCCTGCCCCTCAATCGGCGAGGGGGATGATCCAAGGAGTGGCCTACCCCCCAGGGACCGCCACATTGCCGCATTTAAAAATGTTTTAATTATCGGTCATATCTTCTTTCCTTTCTTCAAGCTTTTGATGTTTTTGTAGTATTTCAGAAATCTTTAGTGTGTTTGGAGTAGGATTTTGAAGAGAGGTTTGGGGCCCTGGTTTAGCCAGTGGTCAACTGTTTATTTTTCGACTTGTGGGAGGGATTTGCTCTGGTGCTAATAGAAATCTTTGGCCCTTTTGACGTGTGGGGTCTTCCCTAGCTAAGACATCCCATTATCTGCAATATCCCACTGAGAACTTCAACCAAAGATTCAGATTTTTTTTTTTTAAACCAGGTGTTGCACCAAATCCTCAACGCTCACAGCCAACTACTAAACTTTCCTCATTAGCATCACGTCGCCTTCTCAAACTGGATATATTCTTTAGAAACACTGAACTGCAGATACAGGTTTGCAATAAAAAGACACAAAGTGCAGGAATAACTCTGCGGGACAGGTAGCATCAGTGGAAGGTGTGGACAGGCGACATTTTGGGTCAGGCCCCTTCTTCAGACTGATTTTGGTGGTGGGGTGGGGTGCAAGGAGAGGGAGGAGAAATCTGGAAGAGAGCAGGGGCAGGACAAAACCTGGTGAGTGATAGGTGGATACAGACGAGGAGGATCCCAACCCAAAACGTCACCTATCCATGTTATCCAGAGATGTTGCCTGACCCGCTGAGTTGCTCCAGCACTTTTAGTATTTTCCTGGTCGTCCAGTCTACAACTCCTCTATATTTTCAATCTTATGAGGCCAGCATGAAGTCGCAGCGGTTAGAGTTGCTGCCTTACAGCCTCGGAGATCCGGGTTCGATCCTGACTACGGGTGCTATGTGTACGGAGTTTGTACATTCTCCCTGTGACCTGCGTGGGTTTTCTCCAAGATCTTCGGTTTCCTCTCACACTCCAAAGACGTACAGGTTTGTAGGCTAATTGGCTTGGTGTATGTGTAAATTGTCCCTAGTGTATGTAGGAGAGTGTTAATGTGTGGGGATCACTGGTCGGCGTGGAATCGGTGGGCCAAAGGGCCTGTTTCCGCGCTGTATCTCTAAACCAAACTAAATTACATTGTCTTACAGTGTCAGTTCTTTTCTTAACAAGTAGCTTTTATTGGGTGGGGGGCAGCTCAAAGCCTAGCAAGAAATAGGTGGATACAGGGGAGGGGGGTTGATTGGCAGATGGGTGGACAAAGCCTAGAGTTGAGAAGGAGACAAAAAGGGAGTCAGATAAAGGCAGAGGAGGGTATATAGGTGGAAGGGGACCGGGAGAAAGGGAAACGTGGTGGGGTGGAGTAGGAGATCCCCTTTCTCCCTCGACATGGAGATAATCATTGGAATAGTTCTCTCTAACAAAACTACGTTTCCAGCTCTGTAGCACTGAAATCCACAATGCTACAAGATTGAGACCAACGCACTTTGCTCAACAGTGGTGTTTTACATAGCAAGTGTACTGGGGTAACAGCTTTTCAAAGACTTGGATGAAGTTATAGAGAATGCTGTGTGTCCAGATTTGCTGATGATTTAGAGTTGGGAAGAACACAAGATTATGTAATAGGAGCCTGGGGTTTAATTGATGTTATTAAATGGTAACAGATGGAGTTTGGTGCGTGAACGTGTGAGATTAGCTACTTTGGACGCCAGAAAGTAAAGTCTAAATATTTTCTTCAGGCTAGAAAACCAAGACCTGTGAAAGACCAGTGTGACTCGCGGACATAGATTTGTAGAAAGGTTGCGACTCAAAATGACGCAACATGCTGGAGAAACTCTCCGAGTCAGGCAGCACCTCTGGAGAACATGGATAGGTGATGTTTTGAATCTTCATCCACCTCACCTGTATCCACGCATCACTCACCAGGATTTGTCCTGCCCCTAGTCTCTTCCAGATTTCCACTCTCTTCAACCCCCCCCCCCCCCCCCCCCCCCCCCCACAATCAATCTGAAGAAGGGTCCCGACCCAAATCGTCAACTATCCATGTTCTCCAGAGATGCTGCCTGACCCGCTGAGTTACGCAGAAAATGTTCTGTTCCTGGTTAAGTAAGAGGCAAACCGATAGGGAGTATCGCCCACCACCAACCAACTCTCGCCCCTCCCTACTGGGTGACCAAAGATCAGGAGGTGGAGGTGAAATGCAGCCACTTCAAATATCTTACAGTGAGAAGCAAAGTCAGAGGGAGGGATGTAGGTAGAAGTGGACGGGGGGGGAGGGTGGAGGCTATAGGCGGGATAGTGGGAGAAATGGGTGTGGGGTGGACAGGAACAAGAGAGGAGGGAAATGGGAAGGGATTGTTACTTAAAATTGGAGAATTCAATGTTGGGTTTGTTGGGTTCAATGCTGTGCAAGCGGAATACGAGGTGCTGTTCCTCCAGCTGGTATACAACATATAGTCCTCCCACATTTTCACCACCCCCAACGGGATCCCACTACTGGCCACATCTTCCCATCTCCACCCCTTTCTGCTTTCCGCAGAGACCGTTCCCTCCGTAACTCAATTCGTCCCTTCCCACCCAAACCACCCTCTCCCTGGGTATTTTCCCCTGCAACCGCAGGAGATGCAACACCTGTCCCTTTACCTCCGCTCTCCACTCCATCCAAGGACCCAAACAGTCTTTCCAGGTGAGGCAGAGGTTCACTTGCACATCCTCCAACCTCATCCACTGTATCCGCTGTTCCAGGTGCCAACTTCTTTACCATCAGCGAGATCAAGCGCAGGCTCGGTGATCGTTTCGCTGAACACCTCCGCCCAGCCCGTCATAACCAACCTGATCTCCTAGTTGCTCAGCACTTCAACTCCCATTCCCAATCTGACCTTTCTGTCCTGGGCCTCCTCCATTGTCAGAGTGAGGCCCTGCGCAAATTGGAGGAACAGCGCCTCATCTTTCGCTTGGGTACTTTAAACCCCAGTGGTATGAACATTGACTTCTCTAACTTCAGATAGCCCTTGCTTTCTCTCTCCTTCCCCTCCCCCTTCCCATTCTCCTACTAGTCCTGCTGTCTCCGCCTATTTTCTATCTTTGTCCCGCCCCCTCCCCCGACATCAGTCTGAAGAAGGGTCTTGACCTGAAACATCACCCATTCCTTCTCTCCATAGATGCTGCCTCACCCGCTGATTTACTGTAGCGTTTTGTGTCTACCTTCTGTTGCATAAATGATCTGTTAACATAATTTCTGTTGGACAGCTTCTGTCCTTGATGTCAGCCAAATGCACTTAGAGATCGCTCGTGAATTCTTCGTCATGTATTCCACAGTCATGTTTGTATTTTTAGGCTGATTAACACGTTAATGTATTTGCTGTTATCAGAAGACAAAGTTATTATGAGCAATTAATCAAGGCTTTCACCTGGCGACTGCTTTGTCATTGGTAGTCTGGCAAGAATTTGCATGAATCCACATTGTTCTATTTTAGCCAAGGAAATATGAGATGTTCAAAGTGCTCTTACTATCTGAAAGTGAGGTCAGTGTGGCATTTCCAATTAATATTGACGTGCTGCAAAGTATTGCTGGAAGGAATGGTTTAGTGCGATATAGGGCAAATGCGACTAGCTTAGATAAGGCATGTTGATCTGTATGGACGAGTGGGGCCGAAGGGCCAGTTTCAGTGCCGTATGACCCTACGAGTCTGTTGCTCTTTGACTAGATTGTCCTAACAGCGATGGATTACTCCTGGTGCAGCTCCAAGCGAGTTGGGGAATCTTGCAGTGCGTGGGTGGGAAGGGGCCGTTTGGGTTTGGGTTTGGAAAGCAGGCCAGAGTCATGGTCCAACATTGGCTCTTCTGACATCCAACAATCTTGGAATGGTCATAGAGGAAAGAGGCCATTCTGTCCATCAACATCCACTCTCATCCAGAGCAACTCAGAAGTTCCAGTGCCCACTCCTCTCCATACCCTTACAAATCATTACTCCTGAACAATATTCCATCACCATATATTTATCCTTGGAGGGGAGGATGCTCCTCAAACTGCGGAGCATCCTGGCCAATACAGATCTGAGAGGAGAACCTTCAGCAACAGACTGGTTCCTCCAAGATGCAGCACACAACACCACAGGACATCCTTCGTCCCTGTGGCTATCAAACTGTACAACTCCTCCCCCTTCTGGTCGTGGGGTCAACTGAGACTGCCTCTCCCCCCCCTCCTCCCCTCGATCTTTGAACATTCCCCAATCCTTTCCACTCGTCACTTTAATTTCATGTTTCATGTATTTCGTGTGTTTATGACTTTTGGAAGATCAATTTCCCTCCTGGGATCAATAAAATTATATCGTATCATATCCATTTCCCCTTGAAGCCCATCATCTCCTCAGCATCCGCAATGATTTTATGTCTTCCCAGTAAAGAAAATGTGATCACTTACTTTCTCTCTGGGTTTGTTTGCAAAATCCCCTCATCCCAAATACTATAAATCACTAATAAGGAAATGAAATGTCTGGACACAGTATCTCTGTTTATTGTTTTAAATCCAAACATTTTGGCCATTAAAAAAACAACACAAAGTACTGGAGTATCTCAGCGGGTCAATAGACAATAGGTGCAGGAGTAGGCCATTCGGACCTTCGAGCCAGCACCGCCATTCAATTTGATCATGGCTGATCATCCCCAATCAGTACCCCATTCCTGCCTTCTCCACATATCCCTTGACTTCGCTATTTTTAAGAGACCCATCTAGCTCTCTCTTGAAAGCATCCAGAGAACCTGCCTTCACTGCCCTCCGAGGCAGAGAATTCCACAGACTCACCATTCTGAGAAAAAGCGTTTCCTTGTCTCCGTTCTAAATGGCTTACTCCTTATTCTTAAACTGTGGCCTCTGGTTCTGGACTCCCCCAACATCGGGAACATGTTTTCTACCTCTAGCGTGTCCAAACCCTCAACAATCTTATACGTTTCAATGAGATTCCCTCTCATCCATCTATACTCCAGAGTGTACAAGCCCAGCTGCTCCATTCTCTCGGCATATGACAGTCCCGCCATCCCAAGAATTAACCTTGTAAACCTACTCTGCACTCCCTCAATAGCAAGACTGTCCTTCCTCAAATTAGGGGACCAAAACTGCACACAATACCACAGGTGTGGTCTCACTAGGCTCTGTACAACTGCAGAAGGACCTCTTTGCTCTTATATTCGATTCCTCTTGTTATAAAGGCCAACATGCCATTCGCATTCTTCACTGCCTGCTGTACCTGCATGCTTACTTTCATAGACTGATGTACAAGAACCCCCAGATCTCATTGTACCTCCCCTTTTCCCCAACATGACACCATTTAGATAGTAATCTACCTTCCTGTTTTTGCTACCAAAGTGGATAACCTCACATTTATCCACATTAAACTTCATCTGCCATGCATCTGCCCACTTCCCCAACCTGTCCAAGTCACCCTGCATTCTCATAGCATCCTCCTCAGTTCACACTGCCACACAGCTTTGTGTCATCTGCAAATTTGGTAATGTTACTTTGAATCCCTTCATCCAAATCATTGATGTATATTGTAAACAGCTGCGGTCCCAGCACCGAGCCTTGCGGTACCCCACTAGTCAATGCCTGCCATTCTGAAAGGGACCCGTTAATTCCCACTCTTTGTTTCCTGTCTGCCAACCACTTCTCTATCCATGTCAGCACTCTACCTCCAATACCATGTGCCCTAATTGTGCCCACTAATCTCCTATGTGGGACCTTATTTAAGTGCTTTCTGAAAGTCCAGGTACACTACATCTACTGGCTCTCCCGTGTCCATTTTCCTAGTTACATCTTCAAAAAATTCCAGAAGATTAGTCAAGCATGATTTCCCCTTCGTAATTCCATGCTGACCCATGCCATGGGTCAGGCAGCATCTGTGGAAAAAATGTCACAATCTATCTGAAGAAGGGTCCTGTCCCGAAACATCACTAATCATGTTCTCCATAGATGCTGCCTGACCTGCTGAGTTACTCCAGCACTCTGTGCCTTTTTTCTGTAAACCAGCAACTGCACTTCTTTGCATCTTCAAATCATGGCCCAGTTAGATTGTCAAAGGCATAAACGTTCTTAAGACTTATCTTACATTTCTCTCATGGTTATTTTGCCCTCTAGTTACGAGACTTGAGGGGGCTCATTTTAAACAGAGGTACTTCTGAGCTTCTTCTCACTGATGGTGGTAGGTGTCTGGAATTCTCTACCTTGGAGGGAGGGGGGCAGCTTGTTCATTGGGGCAATGTAAGGAGGTGGTCGATATATTTTTCAAGGACGGAGGAATTGAGGACTACTAAGGGGAGCAGCCACAGACGGTCCATGAGTCTGAGGAAGGGTCCCAGCCCAGAACTTCACCCATCATTTTTCTTCAGAGATGCTGCCTGACCCGCTAAGTTACTCCAGAATTTTGTGTTGATCTTCAAAAAGATGCTAGGCACATCATCCATAAACATGTTGAATGGCGGGGGGGCTCCAGTTTCCTTATGTTCTCCCTATCGCAGCTAGGGCTGAATGAGGGACAGTAGAAGGTGGAACATAGAGCAGTACAACACAGGAACGGGCCGTTAGTCCCGCAATGTCCATGCCGAACATGAAGCCAAGTGAAACTAATCTCCTCTGCCTGCCCGTGATCCATATCCATGTGACTATTTGAAAGCCTCTCATTATTTATGGCTGTAGGCAGGGCTTTTCCAAATGTTTTCATTGAAATACTCCAGACTCTTAAATGACAGTTCATCATATAAATATTTGTTCTCAAACAGTAACCCCAGGATTACCGCTGGAAGGCTCGCAAATTCTTGTGTCATATTCTCCAGGCTTTTCTAACATGGCAGTCAACACTCACAGCTTCAGTCTAGCTTTTCTTCCACTTTAATCTGCATTTGTTCCCGACATTAATGGATCTCGGCTGACCAGACCCAAATGTTTAGGAATGCCCAGAAATGAGATTACAGAGAATGGCAGGCATTGCCCCGGTACTGACCTTCAGACCACAGAATTAATCTATAGAAGGTTCTGCCTCAAAACGACAGCTAATATTATTAAAGACCCCCTCCACCTGACCACACTCCCATTTCACTCCTACCTTCGGGAACAAGGTACAAGAGTTTGAAAACCGCAACCTCCAGGTTGAAGAACAGCTTCTTCCCAACAACAATCAGGCTCTTGAAAACTGCACAACACTAAACTCAACAATCAACTTCTATGAAAGGACAAAAAGTGCTGGAATAACTCAGTGGGCCAGGTAGCAACTTTGGTGAACATGGATAGGTGACATTTCAGACCAGGACCCATCTTCAGACTGATTCTATGGACTAGGGGTTTTTTTTTTTTGCACTGATATTGGAGTCAAGATATTTAATTTTATTTATTATACATTGTATTGTGTATACAGACTTGTTGCACAGTTAGAGTAAGAATTTTAGTGTTCTGTTCTAGGTACACACGACAATGACTCGTGACTTGATTCTTACAAGGTAATGATTTAAAAAACAGTCCAAAATGCATTATCAAGGTAATTGAAGGACAAATTACAAGCATGAAGTGTACACTTGATTGTGTGGGTTTCAAAACTAGATTGACAAAGTTCGAGGTTACGAAGTGGCCCATAGGTTATATTATAACAACACTTGTCTTAGAATATCTGCAAATTCGGCCACAAAAGTTGCCATTGGTGATGAACAAAGAGAACATGCATCATTATCTTCCATTAACTTCCATCAATGGAAATCAAAATAACTGCAATGAAACAAAATCTAGAAAAATCTTAGTAAGTCAGAGCGCATGGAAGTCAGAGAGAAACATGATCCAGCATGCAGCTTTAATTGGTTGAAAGATATAGCACGGAAACAGACCCTTCGGTCCACACCGACCATTGATCACCGGTTTGACTAGTTCTAAGTTATCCCACTGTCACATTGACTTCCAACACACCAGGGTCAATAGACAATAGAAAATAGGTGCAGGAGTAGGCCATTCGGCCCTTTGAGCCAGCACCCCATTCACTGTGATCATGGCTGATCAACCACAATTAGTACCCCGTTCCTGCCTTCTCCCCATATCCCTTGACTCCGCTATCCAACTCTCTCTTGAAAGCATCCAGAGAATTGGCCTCCACCGCCTTCTGAGGCAGAAAATTCACAGATTCTCAACTCTCTGGGTGAAAAAGGTGTTCTTCATCTCTGTTCCAAATGGCTTAACCCTTATTCTTAAACTGTGGCCCCTGGTTCTGGGCTCCCCCAACATCGGGAGCATGTTTCCGGTCTCTGGCGTTTCCAAAACTGCACACAATAGTCTGGTGTGGTCTCACCAGGGCCCTGTACAACTGCAGGAGGACCTCTTCACTCCTATACTCAACTCCTCTTGTTATGAAGGCCAACATGCCATTAGCTTTCTTCCCTGCCTGCTGTACCTGCATGCTTACTTTCAGTGATTGATGAACAAGGACACCCAGATCTCGTAATGATCTGCCTTCCTGTTCTTGCCACCAAAGTGGATAATCTCACATTTATCCACATTAAACTACATCTGCCATGCATCTGCCCACTCACCCAACCTGTCCAAGTCACTCTGCATCATCATAGCATCCTCCTCACAGTTCACACTGCCACCCACACTTTGTGACATCTGCAAATTTGCCAATGTTACTTTTAATCCCCTCATCTAAATCAGGAGTCAGCAACCTATGCCCCCCGGGCTGAATGCAACCTGTATCCGGAAATCATCCGGCCCGCAGGCGGATTTTTTCCCCCCCGTCATCATCCGGCCCTCCAAGCGCGGCCGAGCTCCGGCTGTACTGCATCCTGCGCAAAGGCGCAAAGGTAGACAAAAATGCTGGAGAAACTCAGCGGGTGAGAAATGCAAGGATTGCATGAGGCTTCCTCACCCGCTGAGTTTTCCCAGCATTTTTGTCTACCTTCTGTGAACACGTGATTTGATGCCTGCCATCCGGGCCAGGATGGGGGCGGGATCCACATGTACACCTGATAGATCTGGCCCGCCATCCGCTCACAGACATGCGTCCTGGTCCCTATGCAGAACAAGGTTGCCGACCCCTGATCTAAATCATGAATGTATATTGTAAATAGCTGTGGTCCCAGGTCCGAGACTTGGGGTATAGTCACTGCAGAGGGACAATTAACCTACAAACCTGCACGTCTTCAGGATGTGGGAGGAAACCAGAGCACCCGGAGGAAGACCATGCAGTCCCAGGGAGAATGTGCAAACTCCACACAGGCAGCACCCAACGTCAGGGTCGAAGCCGAGTCTCTGGAGCTACGAGGCAGCTGCTCCACCAGTGCCACCCTTAATCTTCAGTGTGTATCGTTAACTTTACAGTATTTCTCTCTCCACAGGTGACCTCTTGACTATTCTGTCATTTACTGTGATTATTTCAAATTTCCGGCTTGAACTGCAACTTATTTTGGTAATAGTTTCGAGGAGATATGCAGGACATTTGTTTTGTAGAATCAGATCCCAGGAATGTGCTGCCAGGCATGGTTGTGGAGACGGATACAAATGTGGTGTTTAAGATGCTTTTAGATAGGTACTTGCAGGGAATGGAGGGATGTGGATCACGTGCAGGCAGAGGAGATCAGTTTATGCTGGCATCATGTTGGGCACAGACATTGTGGGATGAAGAGCCAATTCCTGAGCTGTACTGTTCTCTGTTCCAATAAAGCTCTGCCAAAGATTGATAAACCAGTATACTCCAGCACATCCCCCTCTCGCCCACTCCCTCCTGTCCTGTCACATACACACACACACTTTAACCTTCCTTATCTCTGTGTCTCCCTCTGCCTGACTCAGTCTGAAGAAGGGTCTCGACCCGAAACGTCACCGATTCCTTCTATCCGCAGATGCTGCCTGTCCCCCTGAATTGCTCCATCATTTTGTGTCTATCTTTGGTGTAACCCCGATCTGCACTTCCTTCCTACATATCTCAAATCCATTCTGGAACCCTTCAATACTTTGTTATCAGTAAAATATATCTGCAGAATCAGAACTGTAAACCTTACCACTGATCTAATAAGAGAACTAGAGGAACCTCAGGGGCAACTTTTGCCATTCGGTGGTGGATACATGGAACGAGCTACCAGAGGAAGTTGTTGGAGCAGGTATAATTAAAGCATTTAAAATACATCTGGACAGGTACATGAACAGGAAAAGGTTAGAAGAATATGGGCTAAATGCAGTCAGGTGGAACTAGCTTAGATGAGGCATCTTGGTCAGCATGGACAAGTTGGGCTGAAGGGCCCGTTTCCCTGCTGCATGACACTGACTGAATACCAATGTTTAGAAAATGCTATAAACACTATTGGTTTAAGATGAGAGGGGAAAGATTTAATAGAAACCTGAGGAGCAACTTTTGCACTCAGACTGTGGTGTGTATACGCAACAATCAACCAGAAGGAGTTGAGGCAGGTACTATAACAAATTTGAAAAGATGCTTCGGACAGGTACATGGATAGGAATGGTTTAAAGGGACATGGGCCAAACGCAGGCAAATGGGACTAGCTTAGATCGGGCATCTTGGACGGCATGAATAGGTTGGGCCGAACGGCCTGTTTCTGTGCTGGATGACATCAATTGCAAAAACAAACAATATTTGAGCAGAAATTTGCCATGCTGGAGATTTATAATTCAACACAGCCAAGATGTGTTGTTTTTCAGATGAGCAAACGCACGGAAAGTACAGCAACATAATTTATCAGAAACTTTTCAATGTCGTGACAACAACTCTCTTAAGAAATAGAACTTGGCTTTTCTCTGTTCAGCTTTCATTAAGTTGCTCTTTGCGGGTCAGTCCTTTGCACACAACCTTCCCCAGTCAAGAGTGCACTGTGATCTAAACTGGCAGCCAGCAGACACGGAAGATCGAACTCATTTCCATTCCACTAACAAACTAAACTGTGTCAAGGATAGAGTGATGTAAAATGTTATGCAGAATTGAAATGGTGCAGCAAAGCTCCACAAAAAGCTCACTGTTGCACTTGCCTGATACGTGCCTGAATTAGTGGGTAATAGCTACAAGGAGAGGTTGGACAAACTTGGATCATTTTTGCTGGAACGTCAGAGGCTGAGGAGAGACATGATCGAAGTGGGTAAGATTATGAGAGGCATAGATAGGGTAGACAGTCGGAACATTTATCCCCCTCAGTAAAAAGTGATTTAGTGCGCAGATCAGACAAGGCCTGGAGTGACGGAGGACATTAACAACATTGCGGGGCCGACCACTACAACTCCGAACCAGTGCCGTCGCCAGGCCAACGGGCCTGTAAGGCCGGGATAAGACTCGACATTTGTTAACAACTTTGGATTTGAATCACATGAAATGGCGGCAGAAACTTGGCGTCTCATGTCAGTGTAATCTACTATTCAACATTCTTGCACAAGAATATGCCTGAATATAGGAAAAATTTACTGAACTGTATGCAAAACGAATTTCACTTTACCAAGGTACATGTGACAAGTAGCATTGAATTATTTACATTGTGCTGGCTGAATCTTGCTTCCTTCCTCCCACCCTCAAACCCCCACAACAAATAATAATATTAATAATAATAATAATAAAGCTAGAGTAACAGAATGAAACAGTATTGAAACAGGCCCTTCAGTCCATAGAGTCTGCTCTGACCATTGAACACCCATTTACACAAGTCTCCGTGTTCTCCACACATTCCCCAAAGTGCAACCATTCCCCGACACACCAGAGGTGATTTACAGAGGCCGATTAACCCACCGGCTCTCGCTTGGCTTTGGAGGAACCCGGAGCAGCCAGGGGAAACTCAGGCAGTGACGGGGAGAACATGCTGACTCAACACAGACAGTACTGGCAGACAGGATTAAACCAGGGCTAATGCAGCTGTGACGCAGCAGTTTTGCTGACTGCATCACCGTGCCCCCTAGATATCGTCACACTGCAGGTTTTACACACAAACTGTCAGTCATCCATGATATAGACAATAGACAATAGGTGCAGGAGAAGGCCATTCAGCCCTTGGAGCCAGCACCACCATTCACTGTGATCATGGCTAATCATCCACAATCAGTACCCCGTTCCTGCCTTCTCCCCATATCCGCCGACTCCGCTATCTTTACGAGCTAACACAGAGAGAAACAAGAAACTGCAAATCCTGGTTTACTAAAAGAAAATAAAGAGTGCTGGAGTAACTCAGCGAGTCCGTCACCATCTCTGGAGAACTTGGGTCAGGATGCATCCTCAGAAATGTCACATATTCATATTGTTCAGAGATGCTGCCTGACCCGCTGAGTTACTCCAGTACTTTGACTTTTTTTCTCATATCACAATTGTCTAAACCCTTTGAAAGTATTTCATTGGCTGCGACTCTCCTCGAGACAAACTGATAAAACAAAACATGCCCGGTTGCTGGGCACTTTAATTCTCCTTCCCATTCCAACACAGTCCTGCCCGTCCTCAGTCTCCTCCATTTTCAGTGGGGCTAAACGCAAATTGGAGGACTAGCATCTCATATTTTGCTTGGGCAGCTTATAGCCCAGTGGTATGAATATTGATTTCTCTAACTTCAGATAGCCCCAGTATTCCCTCTCTCTCTATCCCTCCCCCACCCAAGTTGCACTAGCTTCTCATTTTCACCCAACAAACAGCTTACAATGGCCTGTTTCCTTTGTCATCGCTACTTTTTTGCATATCTTTCATTCATTGTTCTTTATCTCTCCACATCACTGTCTATATTTCTCATTTCCCTTATCCCTAACCAGTCTGAAGAAAAGGTCTCGACCTGAAACTTCACCCATTCCTTCACTCCAGAGATACTGCCTGTCCCGCTGAGTTACTCCAGCTGTTTGTGTCTATCTTTGAAATGCTGTAAATACAATATTGGACATGACCGGATCAGCAAAGAACCAGTAAGGTGGACTCACCCCATGGGCTTCATTCCCAATGACAGCCTGGAGCATCTAGAATCACCTCAGCATCTTCCTCTCCCCCTTCCCCTCTGGCCTCCCGGGGTAGGTCTGCAGGATTGGGTTAATTGATCCAATGATCCTCAATTGGACTTGGCTGTGGCTCGTTTGCCTGCAGCTGGGAGAGAAGCGGATCTTAAAGGGGATGTCGTCACATCCACATCCCCCCACCCCCAGCGATGATCCCGGGATTTGTAGCAGGTCCTTTCAAAGGGTGGGTGAGGTCACCCGCATTCTCAGGTTGCGCTTCCACCGTGCATTGTGGTGCATTTTCATTCTTCGGTCCAGCGCTGTGCTCTCAGGCAAGCTCCGAGTTCAGCGTTTCACCCTGCATCGTGGTCCCTGGGAACGCATCACCGAGGAGCTTTGCGAAGCTCTGATCTTCCTCAAGCCCTTCCTGGAGAGCGGACTTTCCAGATGCCCCGTTTGCAATTTCATCGGCTAACTCACACATTCCAGTTCTGCATGGCGATTGGCGTGTGTTCCAAAGCAGTCCGTTCCTCATCAAGCTGCAAGTTGTCCACCTCTAGATTCTTCACGCTTCTTTTCCTTCTTCTTTCACTGAGCGAAGATCTCCTCTCTGGAAACACGAGCCTCATGCAGCTCACGTTTTTTTTTGTGTATAAAAAATTAATGTATTTAATTTCAACACGATACAAAAACCGAAATAAAAAACCGTGGTGACATACCCACCACCACGATACAAAATCATCAAATAACTGTTACAAATATTCTAATAACTACGATACAACCCCAGTAAAGGGGCAAGAATCTGGCTCGGGCAATGCCTTCTTCCGCCTGGCACCGTGACTCGCGGATAACCAGCTTGGGCAGGCCTTCCAGCTCACGTTGGTGGTCTTTCATCTGTACGCAAAGACTAAAATGTTCTTTCATTGCCGCATCACAACTTTTATTCGCAGCCTCAGTTTGCGCTTCCAGGCCTTCGAGGTCCATCTTCAGCTTCTTCCCAGTGGCGGCTGCTTGTGCACGCTGCTTCCCTTCATCCTCCAGCTCTGCTTCAAACTCACGATTGGGTGTAACCAACATTCTCCTCTTCATTCTGCGGATCTCTGGCCTGTGGAGTGTGGCGTGGAGAGTTTTTCCTGGAGGTCAATTAACCTACAAACCTACACGTCTTTGGAATGTGTGAGGAAACCGGAGCACCAGGAGGAAACCCACGCAGTCACAGGGCGGCATGGAGGTGTAGCAGTAGAGTTGCTGTCTCACAGTGCCAGAGACCCGGGTTCGGTCCTGACTATGGGTGCTGTCTGCATAGTTTGTACATTCCCCCTGTGACAATGTAGATTTTCTCCAGCTGCTTCGGATTACTTCCACATTCCAAAGACGCTGCCTGATGCACTGAGTTACTCCAGCACATTGTGTTTTTCCTACATCTCTTCAGCTTTGCTTCTACATTTGTACCATGACCATCATTAACTGGAAAAAGTGCAAAATGTCAGGATAACTCAACGGTTCAGGCAGCATCTCTGCACAACATGAAGAGGTGATGTTTCGTGTTGGGATTCTTCTTCAGACATCAATAACTGGCTTGTGTAAAGAAGTACAAGCAAGAGATAGCCTTTGGGACCTGAGTATAATGTTACAAGGATTTATTTAACAAGTAAAGATTGGTGCATCTGTAAGTTACATGGTATGTTTGCTCTATTAATGATGGATAATCAGGATTGAGAGGTTTTCCAGCCACTGTGCTATCCATTCAGCTGTAGAATCAGTAGTTTGAGTAACTAGCCAACAAACATGGCTGGTAACTGGGGCAACAACAGTCCCAACGTAAAGATACATATATCTTGTTCAGAGCAAAAATTGCTGGAGTAATTCAGCAGGTCAGGCAGCATCTGTGGAAGGTGACGTTTTGAGTCGGGACCCTTCTTCAGACTGAATGAAACGGGGGGGGGGGGGAAAAAAGCTGGAAAAGTGAGGGTTGATGCAGGACAAAGCCTGGCAAGTGGCGGTACAGTGGCACGGCGGTGGAGTTGCTGCCTTACTGCACCAGGGATCCAGGTTCGATCCCGACTATGGGTGCTGCCTGTGCGGAGTTTGTAGTTCAAATACCGTGGGGTTTTCTCCTGGGTGGCTTTGGTTTCCTCGCCATAATTGCCCCAACCCCCCCCCCCCCCCCCCCCCCCCCCCCCCCTCCCCCTGCGTCATATGGAGACACAGGAACTGAAGATGCTGGAATTTGTTCAGAGCAAAAATTGCTGGAGTAATTCAGCAGGTCAGGCAGCATCTGTGGAAGGTGACGTTTTGCGTTGGGACCCTTCTTCAGACTGATTGAAACGGGGGGGGGGGGGACAAAGCTGGAAAAAGTGAGGGTTGATGCAGGACAAAGCCTGGCAAGTGGCGGTACAGTGGCACGGCGGTGGAGTTGCTGCCTTACTGCACCAGAGATCCAGGTTCGATCCCGACTATGGGTGCTGCCTGTGCGGAGTTTGTACGTTCTCCCTGTGACCGTGTGGGTTTTCTCTGGGTGCTCCGGTTTCCTCGCGCTTGCTGCTGCCTGACCCACTGAGTTCCTCCAGCACTTTGTGGTTTGTTCAAGATTCCAGCATCTGCAGTTCCTTGTGTCCCCATTCTGTTCTTTTCATCTGTAAGTACCTTTCATTCACAAAGCGATTTGAAGATTGTTAATAGGACGCATTGCCTACAATGGCAAGCAACATGTGAAAGAGTTAAATTACCCCAGAGACGAGTATTTTTTTTCCATTTCTTATCTTGAAATTCAATAGTGTCCAATTAAAAATGAGTGGGTTGTGTGCAATTTGGCTGCAAGAATCCAGACTGAGTATTACAGAATGGGGTTTAAACATTATTCAGATATAAAGAGATCAAACAGACGTAAATACAATTGTTTCCAGTGACGTCAGATCAATCATCCTGCCTGTTCTATGGGAATTAAAGCTCTATTCACTTAATGAATGGATTCGGCTCCTTCCTAAGTCGGTGGGAATTCACCTCCCACTTCCACAAGTTGAATGCAATTCATTTTATTTTAAAGTGGAAACATTTTTGTATCTGTGTCCTTCACTGGAATTTGCCTTCCGCTGGCAGGGTTACAATACAGTGCCAGAAGGAACTGTTCAAAATCCAATCCTTTCAGGTCATCAGGTACGGTGGCGCAACAGGTAGAGCTGCTGCCTCACAGTGCCAGAGACCCAGGTTCGATCCTGAGCATGGGTGCTGTCTGTGCGCAGAATTTGCACGTTATTCCTGTTAGAGGCTTGGATAGAGTGGATGTGGAGAAGATGTTTCCACTAGTGGGAGAGTGTGGGACCAGAGGTCATAGCCTCAGAATTATAGGACGTTCCTTTGGGAGGATGAGGAGTTATTTCTTTAGTCAGAGGGTGGGAAATTCTTTGCCACAGAAGGCTGGGGTGGCCAAGACAATGGATGTGTTTAAGGCAGAGATAGATAGATTCTTGATTAGTATGGGTGTTGGGTTATGAGGGGAAGGCAGGTGAATGGGATGAGGAGAGAGAGATCAGCCATGATTGAATGGCGGAGTAGACTTGATGGGCTGAATGGCCTAATTCTGCTCCTATCCTTTATGACCACATATCGCTCCCCCATTCCTTTTTTTTAACTCCTCTCTCTTCCCTGTGCCCCATCTGGATGCACACCAATTTCTCCCTTTCCCCCTGTCCCATCCCACCTATATCCCTTCCTCTAACATCACGGTTTACACCTCTTCTCTCCTGATCTCATTATGTTTTGTCTTTGTATCTCTGGCCTTTGTCCAACCACCTGCCAATAACTACTCTCCTCACCTGTATCCACCTATCACTTGCCAGACTTCCCCCACCGCCCTGCAATCAATCCGAAGAAGGGTCCCGGCCCGAAATGTCACCTATCCATGTTCTCCGGAGATGCTGCCCGACAGGTTGAGTTACTCCTGCACTGTGTGTCTTTCTTTTGTAAACCAGCATCTGCAGTTCCTTGTTTTTGCAGTTCATCCGCCTGCTCGGTTTGCTGACAGAATCTTTACATGCTTTAGATTAGGGATGTGGTTTATTGGAGAATGAGTGATGCGGTGGAGAGGAGTGCAACGGATCAGGATGAAAGGAGGAAGATAAACCCTTGTCCCCAAATCTTTCTGCGTAGAGTTACTACGATGCTCATGAGTTGCTTCATAAAATGCCATTCATAATTTCATTTAGAGATACAGCAAAAGAAAACCGAAGCAGTCAAAAAAAACCCACATGGTCATAGAGAGAACATGCAAACTCCACACTGGCAGAGCTTGAGATCAGGATCAAACTGGTTCTCTGGTGCTGTGAGGCAGTAGAACTACCAGCTGTGCCTCTGCGCTGCCTTTGCTGTTGATATATATATTATATATATTTTTTAATATATTTTATACAAACTATGAGTGTATGTGTGTATATATTTCTATAGGAAATGTTTAATTTGCAGAGTGCAGGCCACCAAATTGCCAAACAACTCGTTACATTGTCATTAAGGACTAACAAGTCATTTATTGCAAGTACATTGCAGACTCACAATTCAGTTGATTCACAGCTTAGAATCATAGTTGTGGACTCTCCCTCACAATCTTCCAGAGTGACTGATTCACGTCCAGGCATCTGGGGTTTTATAGTCCTGCCCTCTCCCCCCCCCCCCTGGAAGGGGCGTTACCTTCATCGTGGTGAATGACAGGCGAGAGGACCAATCAGCTGATTTCTAAACACTCATTGATCGGAAAAGTCCTCGGGGCTGCCTCAGCAGAGGAGGACTGTGAGTAAGATGGCCAAAAATCATAGCGATATGTGCAGAGTGCAGAGCCTGCACTCTGCTTGAAATGCTATGCAGTTGAATGTAGTGGCCTGCACTCTGCTTGAAATTGAATGTGGTGGCCTGCACTCTGCTTGAAATGCTATGAAATTGAATGTGGTGGCCTACACTCTGCTTAAAATGCTATGAAATTGAACGTGGTGACCTGCACTCTGCTTGAAATGCTATGAAATAGAACGTGGTGGCCTGCACTCTGCTTGAAATGCTATGAAATTGAACGTGGTGGCCTGCACTCTGCTTGAAATGCTATGAAATAGAACGTGGTAGCCTGCATTCTGCTGGAAATGCTATGAAATAGAACGTGGTGGCCTGCACTCTGCTTGAAATGGAATTTCAAAGAATAGCCATGAGAGAACTGCCAACCCACCAGCCCTGAGTGACTGATCTGCCAGCCCACCAGGCCTGAGTGACTGAACTGCCAGCCTACCAGGCCTGAGTGACCGAGCTGCCAGCCCACAAGGCCTGAGTGACTGAGCTGCCAGCCCAATATTCCATTCGGCCCACAATGTCCATGCTAGCCCTCTGGAACCAGTCCCTTCGGCACACAACACCCATACTAGTGCTCCAGAAAGCCCATCCCCCCCCCACTGGCCACCAATATTGGAATTGGTGGAGAGGTGGAATATTGCATTGGGGGACCAGCCCTCCCTTGTGAACAACGGGTCCCACTTAGTCTAATATACACGCGCACATATATATAGTGTTCTATGTTATCTTAGAAATTATATAAAGTATATTAAAAAAAGTAATACAAATAATATACTTTTGATTCTAGACCATCTGCAGGTTAACCAGAGTGAAACCAGACTGGCCTTTGTGTGTCATTTGAGCCGATGAAGCCAATGCCTAATTGTGCAAATAGGATAAAGGTAATGTCCCAGAAAAAGACACATTTTGTCATGCATTTTAACATTTGTGTGCTGTTCACACAGTTGTTGCTCATTTTCTACGTACTGTAGGAAGTTAGTAACATGGTAAATATTTGCCCGGCAACTATGGTGTAGTTTTTCATCCTTTCATTAAGAAGCATCACACTACCTTTTAGTATGGTTTAATGAGTGGAAAGAAATATTTATTGTGTAATAATTTCCTTAGTTTATTATGCTTAGTTTCTTAATGTGATGAGCAGTATTTCAGGATGTGTATTTTAGCCTTACAGCGCCAGGGACCAGGGTTCAATCCTGACTATGGGTGCTGTCTGTACACAGTTTGTATGTTCTCTGTGTGACCACGTGGCTTTTCTTTGGATGCTCTGGTTTCCTCCCTCATTTCAAAGACGTGCAGCTTTTTTAGGTTCATTGGCTTGTGCAAATTGTTCCTAGTGTGTCGGGTACAAAACTGGTTCTAACAGAGAACTAGTGACCATTGGTTGGCGCGGACTTGATGGGCGAAAGGGCCTGTTTCCACACAGTATCTCTAAACAAAAATAAGTTGAGTACATTTTCATTTTGTACGGTACATTTAAATCTGAACATCGTCAGAAAATCCTTCAGAGGGGTGAACCCTCGAAAAGTGCCTGGACCTGATGGTATATCCGGGCCGTGTTTTGAACACCTGTGCGGACCAACTGGCTGGAGTTTTTATGGACATTTTCAACCTTTCACTTCTGGGGTCCGAGGTTCCCACCTGCTTTAAAAGGGCATCAATTATACCGGTGCCCAAGAAGAGCAAGGTGACGTGCCTCAACGACTATCGACCAGTGGCACTAACGTCAGTGGTGATGAAGTGCTTCGAGAGGTTAATCATGGCACAAATCAACTCCTACCTCGACAAAAACCCTGGACCCACTGCAGTTCGCTTACCGACACAACAGATCAACGGTGGATGTGATCTCACTGGCTCTCCACTCCGCTCTGGACCACTTGGACAACAAAAACTCATATGTCAGGCTGTTATTCATTGATTACAGCTTGGCATTTAATACAATCATCCCCTCCCAGCTGGTTATCAAACTCTCAGAACTGGGTCTCTGCGCATCCCTCTGCAATTGGATCCTCGACTTTCTCATTCACAGTCCACAGACTGCTCGAATTGGTGGAAAAGTGTCATCCTCGATAACAATCAGCACGGGAGCACCTCAAGGCTGCGTGCTCAGCCCCCTGCTGTACTCACTCTATACTCATGACTGCGTAGCCGGTCATAGTGTGAACTCCATCATCAAGTTCGCTGACGACACCAATGTTGTGGGACGTATCACTGATTAGATCACGAGTTAGAGTATAGAAGTGAGATCGACCAACTGACCATATGGTGCCAGCACAATAACCTGGCCCTCAATACCAGCAAAACCAAGGAACTGATTGTGGACTTTGGAAGGGGTAGGATGGGGACCCACAATCCCGTTTATATCAACGGGTCGATGGTGGAAAGGGTCAAGAGCTTCAAATTCCTGGGCGTGCACATCTCTGAAGATTTCTCCTGGTCCGAGAACACTGATGCTATTATAAAGAAAACACATCAGCGCCTCTACTTCCTGAGAAGATTACGGAGAGTCGGTATGTCACGGAGGACTCTCTCTAACTTCTACAGGTGCGCAGTAGAGAGCATGCTGACCGGTTGCATCGTGGCTTGGTTCGGCAACTTGAGTGCCCAGGAACGAAAAAGACTACAATAAGTAGTAAACACTGCCCAGTCCATCATCGGCTCTGACCTCCCTGCCATCGAGGGGATCTATTGCAGTCGCTGCCTCAAAAAGGCTGGCAGCATCATCAAGGACCCACATCATCCTGGCCACACACTCATCTCCCCGCTACATTCAGGCAGAAGGTACAGGAGCCTGAAGACTGCAACTTCCACGTTCAGAAACAGCTTCTTCCCCACAGCCATCAGGCTATTGAACTCAAACAAAACCCTGAACATTAATAGCCCATTATCTGTTTATTTTCACTTTCTCTGTTTTATTTATTCAAGTGTGTATATATTTATACAATGGTATATGGACACACTGATCTGTTCTGTATTCATGCCTTCTACATTCTCTTGTGCTGAAGCAAAGCAAGAATTTCATTGTCCTATCTGGGACACATGATAATAAACTTTCTTGAATCTTAAATCTTGAAGAACCATACAGCACAGAAACTGACCCTTCAGCCCACAAAGTCTGTGCTGATCATAGTGCCATGTGCATCCACAGATGCTGCCTGCCTCGCTCAGTACTGCAGCATTCTGTCTTTTTTTGTAAAGCAGCATCTGCAGTTCCTTGTTTCTACTTATTAAATCAGTTGATTGGTCACAAAATCAAAGCCCAAGAGGATACATTGATGAATAACAATTGTTGACAAATGTACCTTAATTTTTAATTGCAGTGCACGCAGAGACAATTTTGGTTACAAAAAGATAACTCACTGCCTGTGGTAATCCCAATTTATTCTTCCCACATTCCCATCAACTCCACCCTTAATTTTTCTGCCTCCACTTCCTTAGAAGATTGAGGTCATTCAGTATGTCAATGAACATTCCCTTGAACTGCTCCAGGTGTATAGGAGAGACCGTATTGACTGGTTGCATCATGGCCTGCTTCAGCAACTCGAGCTCGAAGAAGATTACAAATAGTGGTGAGCAATCTCGTTCCATTTTGGTACATATAATAAAACGCCATCGACTCTCATTCTCCCCATTCCCTGCATACCCATGTGATTATTGAAAAGCCTTTGAATCACCGTTATCACATCTGCCTCCACCATCGACCCCTGACATAGTATACAAGTAATTAAATTGTTCATACAACCCTGCATTTTTTTTATTATAGACGTAAAACAGGAATAATGTAACTTTCTGCCACACTGACGCAGTTAGTCTATGACTAAGTTCTTTTTTTTAGCTTTGGTTGGTGTAAAGTATAGTCTTGCTGGATGGGTGAATTAAGATTGAGGGAGTGCAGCATTCTGGGTAGGTTCACCAGGATGGCAGGACTGACATATGATGAAAGAATGGGTCAACTGGACTTTTAGTCACTGGAAGTTAGAAGGATGAGAGGGGATCTTATAGAAACATATACAATTCTGAAAGGATTGAACAGGCTAGATGCAGGAAAAATGTTCCCGATGTTGGGAGAGTCCAGAACCAGGGGTCACAGTATAAGAATAAGGGGTAGGCCATTTCAGACTGAGATGAGGAAAAACCTTTTCACCCAGTGTTGTGAATCTGTGGAATTCTCTGCCACAGAAGACAGTGGAGGCCAATCCACTGGATGTTTTCAATAGAGGGTTAGATTTAGCTCTTGGGGCTAAAGGAATCAAGGGATATGGGAAAAAAGCAGGAACGGGGTATTGATTTTAGCTGATCATCCATGATCATATTGAATGGCGGTGCTGGATCAAAGGGCCGAATGGCCTACTCCTACTGCACATATTTTTCTATGTTTCTGTTTCTTTGATTCACATTTGGCTGTGCTATGACTTGTGCACCCTTTACATAAATGACATCCATGAAAAAGTCGCAAGTACGACCAGACTTTTCGCTGATGATTGTTTGCTGTATCGTCAGCTGATGATGAAGATGCTCTCCAAAAGGATCTCGATACTATGGTTGAGTGGTCACAACAATGGAGCATGCAGTTCAACCCTTCCAAATGTGAAACTATGCGTGTCACCGGAAAGAGGAATCCAGGCGAAACATCTTACAATATACTTGGTGCCACCCTTGAAGAATCCAAACAAACCAAGTATCTTGGCATCAAATTGCAGAATGATCTGCTTTGGAATGGTCAGACTCATCATGCAACGGTGAAAGCAACAGGTGTCCTAAGCATTCTGAGGTGCAACTTTCATCATTGTTCAACTTCTATCAAGGAGAAGCTATACTTCACCCTCGTTAGACCTCATTTGGACTACGCAGTTGCAGCATGGGACCCATACACAAATAAAAACATTACTTCCATCGAACGTGTCCAAAGACATGCAGCTCGATTTGTTACTAACACCTATGAGAGAGAAGCGAGTGTCACCAAACTTCTGAATTCTCTGGGGTGGAACCCTCTCCAAGACAGACGTGAAGCTCACCGTTTGACCCGTTTTTACAAAATGTTAAATGGTCAGCTCGACATAGACTACAAGACCTACACCAAACCCAAACCAATTAGAAGCAGACGAGGGCATTCGATCCAATTTGTGATTCCAGCTACAAAGACAGATGTATACAGCAATTCGTTCTTCCCCCGCACAATTAAAGCATGGAATAATCTCCACCCAAATGTAGTTACCCAACCGGATGCAACTAAATTTAAAGTAGCTCTTTCTTACCAATAACCCTTTCTGGCTTAAGCCCTCCCTCCACCACCTCCAGTTTAAATTCCATTTGGAATATTTTGGAGGACCAAGAAACCAAGAAAAAGAAGTAGTAGAAATAAAGGAAAATTATCTCTTTGTCACAAAAAAACAAAACCGATTGCGAGCAAGGTTTTCCAGAACAATATTGTGCGACAGATTCAAAATGAAGAAAGGTCCCAAGTAGAAACAACACATATTCAGGTGTTCCAGTTCATGTCATAAGTCAAGAATTAGGCCATTTGGCCCATCAATATGTTTTTAATTGAGGTTGACAGATTTTTGATTAGCAAGAGTGTCAGGGTTAGGTTACTAATCTAGAACCAGTCAATCTATGATTTTAAAATGACCAATGACTAGGCCACTACAGTCGTCTGTGGCAATGAATCCCGCAGATTCACCACCTTCTGGCTAAAAAAAAAACAAACCTTTCTTTTTTTTTTTTTTTTTTTTTAAAATAATTTTATTTTTATTAGCAGTACAGTAAATCACATTAATACATCGCATATATCTTATTACATTATGTTGTACCACTTCATTTTTTGAGCTTTAAAAGAGAAATAAATAAAAGAAGTAAGAAAAGTAAACAAGAATCGTGAAGGTGCAGAAAAGAACCCCTTAGGGAAGGAATTAGAGAAGGAAGCAAAGAAAATAATTAAGACCCTAGAAAGAAAGGAAAAAAAGGAAAAAAGGAAAATCAGTCGCTCTATTGTAACACAAAACTCCGCAAAAAAGGATGTACCAACTATGTTTGTATTAAAAATGCATTTTATACCCCCCATTACCAGGTCCTGGTAACCTTTATATTTTAACTTATTATTGCACCTTAGCTTGTAATAGTTCCATAAATGCAGACCACGTCTTTTGGAAGTGATCTGCTTTACCTGCTATGAGGAATCTCATCTCTTCCAAGTGTAATGTTTCGAACATGTTTGAAATCCACATTTTTGTTGTTGGTATTGGAGCATTTTTCCAAAATTTAAGTATAAGCTTTTTTCCGATTATTAGCAAACAAACCTTTCTTATCTCCTTTCTAAAGGTACGGAGATGCTGCCTGACCCGCTGAGGTACTCCAGCACTTTGTTTTTGTAAACCAACATCTGCGGCACTGGCCTGGCCTGGCCCAGCGCGATGCCGTTGGCTCCTTCCACCACTGCTCTGTGCAGCTGCTGCAGTCTGCGCTCGATCTGCTCGCTCACACGGCTGCTGTAGGGCCTGCCGCGGCCTCCTCCGCCAACACCACCGCATGTGACCACCACAAACACGCCAACCATCGCCTCTAGTAGCTGCCCTTCTGCACGCCAAGGTCACCGTGTCCCGCTTCCCGAGCCGATCATAGAATTTGAGGGCATTTGTACGGCGCGGGAGCAGAGTTCACGGCCGCTCTGGCATTTAGAAGGATGAAAGGATATCTTATATCATATAAGATTATTAAGGGATTGGACACACTATAGGCAGGAAACATGTTTCCGATGTTGGGGGAATCCACATCCAGTGGCCACAGTTTAAGAATAAGGGGTAGGCAGTGATATATATTTATTAGAATCAGTGTGTATCCCAATTAAAAATTAAGGTACATTTATCAACAATTGTTTTCCAACCATATACAGTACCCTCCTCTTGGGTTTTTGATGTTATGACCAATGAACTTTTGATTTGATAAATAGACACAAGGAACTGCGGACACTGGTTTATAAAAAAAACCAGAATGACACAAAAGGCACAGAATGCTGGAGTAAGTCAAGTACCATATTTGGAGAACATGGATAGGTGATGTTTCGGGTCGGGACCCTTCCTATTGGTAACTAAAAAGTATGAAACCAACACATGTTAAAAATGAAACAGACTTAAAATAATATACACAAAACAATTCACAAAGCATACATGAACTTTGCAGGAAAACTAAATAATGAAATTGATGCGCACAGCCTTTAGTAGAGATACCGGTGAGCTCTGAGCATAGGATTAGTGCGAATGAGAGACAGATAGCATGGATTTGATGGGCTAAAGGCCTTGTTTCCAAGCTGTGTGACCTATTGAGTGCTCCAAGTATGGTCTCATGTAAACCCTCAATAATTACAGCAAGATTTGTTGATTGTTTTCCTACAATCCCTTTGCAATAAAGGCAGATGTAACATTTCCTTTCCTGATTGCTTGCTTGACCTACAAATTAAGTTTCTGTGATTTTCTTTCAAGCAAGCTCACCCTATTTCCTCTGCAAACCACCATTATTAGACTTCCATCTGTTTAAAACTTTGATCAAAGTAAATAATTCCACATTTCCAGACAAATGATACAAAAATTCCAGCATTGCACGGAAAATTTGAACCAATCTGTGAGTTTGGAGATTTACCATGCAACTTGTAATTTAGTAGATGTATATTTTGTTTTGTTCATGTGTCAATGCTCAAATATATTTATCGGATGCCTCCAGAGTGGTGTTAGGTAATGAGAGATAACATAACATGTTTTGTTACAGACATACACTGTATTTTCAGCATTGAAAAAAACTTGAAAGACTTACAATTTTATGGTATCTTTCAGAATCTCACAACCACCCAAAGTGTGTGACACCTTTGAACTCGGTGTTCGGTTGTTCAGTCTAAAAAAATTGCATACATAGAAACAGAGAAACATAGAAAATAGGTGCAGGAGTAGGCCATTCGGCCCTTTGAGGAAACACTGCCATTCAATGTGATCACGGCTGATCATCCAAAATCAGTAGCCTGTTCCTGCTTTCTCTCCATATCCCTTGATTCCTTTAGCCCTAAGAGCTATATCAAACTCTCCCTTGAAAACATTCAGTAAATTGGCCTCCACTGCCTTCTGTGGCAGAGAATTCCACAGATTCACAACTCTAAGTAAAATAAAATGTTCCTCATCTCAGCCCTACGTGACCTACCCCTTATTCTTATACTGTGATCCCTGGTTCTGGACTCTCCCTACATCTAGACTGTCCAATCCTTTAATAATTTAATATGTTTCTATAAGATCACCTCTCATCCTTTTAAATTCCCATGAATATAAGCCCAGTCGATCCATTATTTCATTATATGTCAGTCCCACCATCCTGGGAGTTAACCTGGTGAACCTATGCTGCACTTCCTCAATGGCAAGTGTCTTTCCTCAAATTAGGAGACCAAAACTGCACACAATTCTCCAGGTGCGGTTTCACCAGGGCCCTGTACAACTGCAGTCGGACCTCCTTGCTCCGATACTCAAATCCTCTTGCAATGAAGGCCAACATGCCATTTGCTTTCTGCACTGCCTGCTGTACCTGCATGCTTACTTTCAGTGACTGATGTACATGCACACCCAAGTCTCGTTGCACCTCCCCTTTTCCAAATCTGACACCATTCAGATAATAATCTGCCTTCCTGTTCTTGCCACCAAAGTGGATAACCTTATACTGCATCTGCCATGTATCTGCCCACTCACCAAACCGATCCAAGTCACCCTGCAGCCTCATAGCATCCTCCTCGCAGCTCACTCTGCCACCCAGCTTTGTGTCATCCGCAAACCTGGAGATGTTACATTTACAGCAAACTCTCACCTCAATGAACAGATATCTGCATTCACCTTCACTGCTTCAGGCATCTCCCCTTAGGACAGCACGGTGCTGAGCTGCTACCTCACAGCGCCAGAGATCACGGTTCAATTCTGACCTTGAGTGCGGTCTATGTGTGGAGTTTTCACGTTCTCCTGTGACCGAAAGGGTTTCCTCCAGATGCTCCGGTCTCCTCTCATATCCCCAAGACGTGCGGGTTTGTAGGATAATTGGCCTCTGTAAATTGCCCCTAGTGTGCAGGGAGTGGATGAGTAAGTGGGATAATGTAGAACTGGTATGAATGGGTGGTTGATGGTTGGCCTGGTGAACTGAAGGACCTGTTTCCATCTTGTATAACTTAACCAACACTTAACTAATATCCCATCTTTTATGCTTCTGTCCATTCACTGAGCCTGTCTAGACCCCGCGACATTTCTCTGCATTCTCCCGACCGCCAGCTAGCTTTTGCTGGCAACCAAGGAGAGCACATAATTGACAAATAAACATTGACCGAGGCAAAAGGGATAATGTTCTGCTCTTTTTCAAAAAATTGTACCATGCCATTGCTTTGGTATGCATGTGGGAGCAGTGACATCCTTGGTTTAATCATTCATTTTAATGTTATCCCTCAGGCAATGCAGCACAACCTCAACAATATTCCTACCCACATGCTTGGGACAGATACATGGATAGGAAGTGTTCAGTGGGCACAAAGTGCTGGAGTAACTCAGCAGGTCGAGCAGCATCTCTGAAAAACATGGATACGTGATGGTTCGGTTCTTTAGACTTTAGAGATACAGCCCAAAAATAGGCCCTTCGGCCCACCGAGCCTATGCTGACCAGTGATCACCCTGTACACGAACACTATCCAACACACTAGGGACAATTTACAATAGCCAATTGACCTACAAACCTGAACACCTTTTGGGGGTGAGAGGAAACCGGAGCACCTGGAGAAAACCCACGTGGTCACGGAGAACTCTGTACAGACGGCACCTGCAGTCAGGATCGAACCCAGGTCTCTGGCGCTGTAAGGTAGCAACTCTACCGGTGCGACACTGTGTCAACCCCTAAATTGTATCATACGGCGAACACAGTTTTGTTTCGTATAGAGTTTAGTTCCGTGTGAAGAAGGGTCCCCATCTAGGTTCTCCAGAGATGCTGCATGACCTGCTAAGTTACTCCAGCATTTTGTGTCCATTTGTGTAAACCAGCATCTGCAACTTTGTGTTTAAGAGGGAACTGCAGATGCTGGAGAATCGAAGGTTACACAAAAAAGCTGGAGAAACTCAGCGGGTGCAGCAGCATCTATGGAGCGAAGGAAATAGGCAACGTTTCGGCCCGAAACGTTGCCTATTTCCTTCGCTCCATAGATGCTGCTGCACCCGCTGAGTTTCTCCAGCTTTTTTGTGTAATCTGCAACTTTGTGTTTTTATGGTTTAGACGATACTGGGCCAAATGGGACCAACACATTGTGCCAACTTAATTGGCATGAATGAGGTGGGACAAGGTGGGACAAAGTGGTTGTTTCTGTCCTGTACAGCTCGATGACTCTATCAGCCTAGATTTGTTTCATAGCCTTAAAACACGCGGGCACAGCTTCCAGTCATTGGGGTGGAACTGACAGTGATGTAGGACAGGAAATATTGTTTATCACAAGCCAATTGTCAGCACAATTTAATGTAGGCACTCTCTCATTAATTATGTTGGTTCCACTCGATCATCTTCATAACAAACAGTGACGTCCCTTGAGGACTTGGACAACATTTTTGCCACAGAAAGCTTGGAATGGAATGGTTCCAGAGAACAACATTACTGTAGAGATGCTTTCTTTCTTCTCCAACGTTTAATTCTTATCAGACTACACTCACCGTTTCTGTCCAAACTCTTCTAGTTCCTGAGATTTGTTCACACTGTTCCAGCTTTTAGTTTAGTTTAAAAGGTACGCCATGGAAACAGGCCCTGCAGCCTATTGAGTCCACGCTGATCATCGATCACCCGTTTACACCAGTTCTACGCTATCCCACTTTCTCATCCGCTCCCTACACACTAGGGGGCAATTTACAGGCGGCCAATTAACCTACAAACCCGCACGTCTTTGGAATGTGGGAGAAAACCGGAGCACCCGGAGGAAACTCACGCGATCACAGGGAGAATGTGCAAACTCGACACAGACAGCACCAGAGGTCAGGATTGAATCCAGGTCTCTGACGCTGTGAGGCAGCAGCTCTACCAGCTGTGCCAATGTTTTATTTTAAACACATTTCTTGTTTGCTGTTATGTTTGATTTAAATTTCCTGGAGATTTTCTGTCATTGCCACAAAGAACACATTAGCCTGGAGGTTTGCCACTGAGCCAGCTTCTAGCTATCCCCAGCAAAATTCAATGCTTTCCAGTGTTAAAGCACTTGCACATTGTGACAGCACTGCACATTGACAAGCCTCCTTTGAATTCTGGGGTCGAGTTCACAAAGATAGTAATCATTTGCTGAATTGCTGTCCACTCTTGATGGGTTTTTATGAAGGCCACTCAATGATGTGGTGCTGACAGCACACAAATACACTTAATCCATCAATCGCAATTCTCTGTGGCATCATATACCTTTGCAATACGTTTAAATGAATCATATAATTTTGTCAGCGGCCTTTACTGCCAGAAAGATGATGTCTAGTCCTCCATTTCACACAGAAGATTAAACTTGATCTGTTGCAATTGGCTAAACTTTGTGATTTATGAGAAAGGAATGCAGTATAGCTCTCCTGTGTCACGAATATTACTTCTGAACACTGCACAAGGATCTCACCGATGAAGGACGACTGTTGGTGTTGGTTCCACAAGTATATTTTCCTGATCCCTTTCATGCAATAAGAATTGCGTATGGATGATCTGTTTTTACAGAAATGTTTTCTCTCAAAATATCTTATGCCAAAACGTACATAGTGCCAACACTGCTCAACATTTTGGTCCATCAAGCTGGAAAGGATGCAGAGAAGATTTGCAAAGATTTTGCCAGGACTTGAGGGCCTGAGCTATCCAGGGAGGTTGAGCATGCTTGGACTCCTTTCTTGGAGCGCAGGAGGATGATTGATGATCTTGTATACAAAATCATTAAAGGAATAGATCAGGTCGATGCACAGAGTCTCTTGCCCAGAGTAGGAGAAATCAAGAAACCAGAGGACATCGGTTTAAGGTGAAGAGGTAAAGATTTAATAGGAAGCCAAGGGGTAACTTTTCACACAAAGGGTGGTGGGTGTAAGGAACGAGCTGCTGGAAGAGGTACTCGAGGCAACGTTTAAGAAACATTTAGACAGGTATATGGATAAGACAGGTTTAGAGGGATATGGGCCAAACGCAGAACGATGGGACTAGTGTAGATGGGACATGTTGGTTGGTATGGACAAGTTGGGCCAATATGCTTGTCTCTACGCTGTATGACTTTATATATAGAAAATGTTTAGAGGGATATGGACCTAAAGCAACTGGGACTAGCTTGGATGGGCATCTTGCTCAAGTTTGGCCAAAGGGCCCGTCTCCGTATTGCATGACCCTATGCTCCCGCAAATATATTCTTCCTAAACTTAGTCCACATTAAAAGATATTCCAGGCACATACTATTCTTATTGTATTCATGATCCATAATATTCCATCATTTTACATTTACATTGGAGCAGCAGTAGCTTTCTTGACCACAACATTAAAATATAACAGAGTGTACGCAATAGAAATAATAAATAACTCATGTTTGTGCAGTTTCTCAACCTCAGAACACCTTAGGGTGTTTCGAGTAAAGTATCTAATTTCTAAGTGCTTCCACGCCATTAGGTGGACAAAAGTATCTGTCAGTGGGGAGAAATCCTCCACACCTCATCATATGACACCTTGACTTTGGAGGCCATGGCCCTTGGCCGAACTCAAGACCCAGCAGATCGCGGGCTACAGGGGGAGCTTGCCGAGCCATTCTGCTGCTTGTTGGACCACCACCATCCTGGAATGGAGGAAGCCACCATGTCAGCCCAGGGTTATCCCCAGATGACTAGAGACCGGGAGGATGGAACCGGCGACAACGGATGCGACGGGCGAGGAGCGAGGCCGCTGGGAGGAGACGAGAGGGAACCAGGGTCTGGCCCTCGTGTTTGGCTGTGAGAGGCACCCCAGGGGAACAAACGTGGGTGGGAGAGGAGAGGCCGTTTGCTCACCTTTGAGGAGTCAAGAGTGTCTTGTTATTATATGTCCCAAAACGGAACAATGAAATTCTTTCTTGAAAAAGCACAACAGATGTGCTTACATTCAGAGTCTCAATCCAAGCCAAAGGTTGTTACCTTTGCATAATACAAAATTCCTTCAATACTTAGTCTAGGTTAGTTTTGATTAGATGTATAATGTTACCATGTATTGGATTGAAAGATACAGCATGGAAACAGGCTCTTCCGCCCACCGAGTCCACGCCGACCATCGATCACCCATTCACAGAAGTTCTGTGTTATCCCTCTTTCACACCCACTCCTTACACACTGGGGGAAATTTCAAGTGGCCAATTAATCTACAAACCCGCACATCTTTGAACGTGCAAACTCCACACACAGTCAGCACCTGAGCTCAGGATCGAACCTGGGTCTCTGGCTCCGTGAGGCAGTGGCTCTACCAACTGCGCCACTGTGCCGCCCTGTTGGCGTACGTTGGTTGAAGTGCTCCTTTATTATGTGCTGCAAATGGTTTAAGGGATAACTGAGAGGCATTGCAAAGCCAGCTGGCAAGCGATGTAGATGCAGCTGTGGCTGTGAGTAATCCCGGTAGACTAGCTTCGGTGTGCGAGCTTTCCTTTGCTAAAGTCACTCTGGGCTCTTTCATTTCACAAGGCAGATCCAAAGCCAATTTTGTAGCGCCTTATGTTGCTGATGAATCAGCTCAAAGCCAAATCAAACCCAGCTGCTCCTGTACTTTTCCACCCTGTTCCATTGTGCAAGTGCATTTGATTACTGTGCAAGAACAGAGCGCTCGGCTTTCAGCAAAGCCTTGCAGTCCTTCATGTATCTGGAATACTTTTGCAGGCAAAGCCCAACAGCAAAAGCCTCATCATTCGTAGACTTTCATCCCAACCATCTTCCTTGCAATGGTTGAGACTCTGTTAGTAGATACAAGAAACTGCAGATGCTGGTTCAAGGGATGATCTGGATGGAGGCGAAGGCTGCAATGGCCCTTTATGACCAGTTGCAGCTGGGACTGACAAAGGTGCCAAAACCCTGGCCATTCTAGCATATGGACTCAGTTGGCTGTTTCTATGAATGGGGTACTTAATCGGGGATCGTGCTTGTGTGTGGCAATAATCTTACTGATTTGCATGCAAACAAATAATTTCATTGTAGGTACATGTGACAATAAAGAAACATTGAACCAAAACAATGGTTTTTACATAATAGGACACAGGTGCTGGAGTAACTCAACGGGTCAGGCAGCATCCCTGAGGAATATGGCTAGGTGACGTTTCAGGTCAGGACATTTTTTGGAACCCTCCACCCGAAACAGCACCTATCCATGTTCTCCAGAGATTATGCCTGACCCGCTGAGTTACTCCAGTACTTTTGTCTTTCTGAGTCTTTGGTTAGATTATCCTGCTGTCATTATGAACAACATTTCTCAGGTCACCTCTCACAGCAGTGATCTTGTGCATTCCACTCACCAAAACGACAGTTTTCCACTGGAGTTGTCATCGATTACACGGCCTCATTTACAGTAAACTTTTCATGCAATTCCCTCCCATTTACTTTTAGATCAAAGAGAATATTGATGCTGAGTTGTATGTAGAGAGGGGGTGTATTTACGGGGAATTTGCAGTAGTTTCAAAACTTATGACTGGACTGTGTGCAAGGTAGCTACATGTACTGTTTCTATTGTGAGAGTGAGTGTCAGTGCATCAACACCTCTTAAAAGTTAAACGTTATCATTTTGCTTTCCGGCCACGTGACACGTAGGCTTATTAATCACCCATACTGACACCATCTCCATCGGGTGGCGCTACCGCAGTGGCTACCTCGCTAGCAGCTCGTTAGGCCTTTCAACCTTTTTGTTATTTTTAGTGTGTCTTATTATGTATGTTTTATTGGTTCTTAGTATGTCTTGTGGAGGGTGGTGGGGGGGGGGGGGGGGGGGGGGGGGTGAATAGGGGGGGAAACATTTTCAGTCACTTACCTGCGCCTTTTCTCCTCGCGGCCTACCAACTGGATTGGCGCGGCCTTTCCTACTGGTGACCGGCCCAGAGCTTCAGCAGCAGGCACATCGCGGAATTACCATCGCGGAGCGGGGCGATCCCTTGCCGGGAATCGGCAGTGTTGGAGCTCCGGAGTGTTGGGCCTGCTGACTTTAACACCGTGGTGCTGTGGTCTGCGGAGCTTCTAGCCACGGGCGCGGTGCTGACTTTAACATCGCGGAGCGGGTCGGTCCCTTGCCGAGGATCACCCGTGTTGGAGCTCCGTCCAGCGGGGCCTGTGGTCTCGGAAGCCGCGGCCTCCAGTAAGAAGCGGCCAACTTGAAAACTCCAAGCCGCAAAGTGTGTTCCCATCCGTTCTGACGCTGGAGTTTCGATTATCCCGGTGAGAGGGCCTGTACATCGGGCCATCCGTAGCGGCGACTGTGGAGGGTTCAAAGGCCCCGACCACGGGTGAACAAAGAGGAAGATGACTGAAATGTATTGCCTTCCATCACAGTGAGAAATATTAATTCCACTGTGGTGGATGTTTATGTTAAACTCTATAGTGTACTTTTTATTTGCATGGCTGTATAGTAACTCAAATTTCACTGTACCAATTGGTGCATGTGACAATAAATGTCAACTTGAACTTGAACATGAACAAATAAGAACATTGACTGCATTTAAATCATGTCACACAATAATTGAGCCATACAACATGGAATCAGATTCAGCCTAACTCACCCATGCTGACCAAGGTCTCCCATCTACACTAGTCCAACCTGCCTACATTTGGCCCATAACCCTCTAAATGTCCACCAAGAGGTCCTATCTGTGCAAATGTCTTTTAAATGCTGATATAGTACCTGCTTCAGCTACCTCGTTCCATATACCCACCACTCTCTGGGTGAAATCGTTGTCCCTCAGGTTTCTATTAAATCTTTCCACTTAAACCTATGTTATCGGGTTCCTGATTCATGGTTTTGCTACACTGTGGGCCTATCTTATTTATTATGCTCATGATATATCAGATCACCTCTCATCCTCCTATGCTCAAGGAATACAGTCATAGGCATCTCAACCTCTTCCTATCGCTCAGGCCTTCAAATCCTGGCAACACCCACATAAAACTTCTCTGCTCTCATTCCTGTAGCAGGGTGACCAAAACGGAACATATTATTGGACATGTGCCTTCAGCGGTGCTTTTGTACAACTGTAACATGACTTCCCAACTTCTCTACCCGTTACCCAGACTGATAAAGACTAATGTGCTGAAAGCCTACTTGACCATCTTATGTACAGGTTTACTTTAGTTTCGAGATACAGCATGAAAACAGGCCCTTCAGCCCACTGGGTCCACACCGACCAGTGATCCCCGCATATTAACACTATCCTACACCCACTAGGGACAATTTTTACGTTAACCAAGCCAATTAACCTGCAAACCTGTAAGTCTTTGGAATGTGGGAGGAAACCAAAAATCTCGGAGAAAACCCACGCAGGTCATGGGGAGAACGTACAAACTCCGTACAGACAGCACCTGTAATCAGGATTGAACCCGGTTCTCCAGCGCTGCATTCGCTACTCTACTGCTGTGCCACCGTGATACCACTTTCTATGAACTACACATCAGCAACCCAATGGTTCTAGGTGTGCAGCACCATAGTACTGTATCGAACATGTTCTTTGCTAATTCATGCTCTTTTCACTACAGGGATCTACTTGTGCATTGGCGTTGTACACGTCACAAGCTTGGTGCATGAAAAGAGAAAGGGAAAATCCAATTCCTGTGTAGATCTAGTCCCCAAACCACCCTCTAATGGGTGCAAAATGCCAGGGTCTGAGCGGCCAGATTCGTGCGATGGGTGCCAACCCACTTTCTTCCTCCTCTGACTGTTGAGGCTGTCAAGGTCTGGCTGGCTGGTAGCGACTGGATATCCAAAACAAGGAAGTCCCATGGACATTGTTACTGGTGATGGGAGAATCAGGTACGATGGGCGCCTGCTGGAACATCAGGGTGAGAGGGGCAGGGTGAGTTGTTAAAATTATCTTGGCTTCATCCTCAATGGGTGGCACGGTGGCACATCGGTAGTGTTGCTGCCTTACAGCACTTTCAGTGCCAGCGCCTGTTTTTGAAAGGCTGGGCAACTTAGGTAGCTGAGCCAACGCATGTGCCTGGCATCCAATTACAGTCCAATAAATTTTAGTTTAGAGGTAAAGTGCAGAAATAGCCCTTCAGCCCACCTTGTCCATGCCAACCACTGATCATCTGTTCACACTAGTTCTATGTTATGCCACTTATTCATCCACTCCCCACACACTGGCAAGTTTACAGAGGGCCAAGTAACCTACAAACCCACATGTCTTTGGAAAGTGGGAGGAAACCGGAGCACCCGGAGGAAACCCATGCGGTCACAGGGAGAACTTTCAAACTCCACACGGAGAGCATCGGTGGTCAGGTTTAAACCAGGGCCTCTGGCTTTGTGAAGAAGCAGCTTTATCAGCTGCCCCACTGTGTCACTCTCAAATAGCTAGGAGGGTGTGTAGCAGTTGTAGTAAACGATTAGATTTTGCTAGGAATATTTCAGTGGATGGGACTCGTATGCTGTTTCATTAACCTTGACTGAAGTGATCATTGAACATTTCTTGTGGCACTTGGAGGGAGTTTTTGGGGTGCCTTGACTTTTGGGGTGCATTGACGTCATTTGGCCCCTTTTTCGGATTCACTTCAGTCCCCAGTTCTCTGCATGTTCCTCCTTATCCACAGGACTTGGGTTGAATCAATGAAAGAGGGATAACTGAGAGGCATTGCAAAGCCCACGTCTCAGGTTGTGTTGCTGCTCCTCTCTACATACAGCGAGTGGTGCACCAACTCCAGGCTGTGGTTGGATCTGTGGTCACCTGCCCTTCACAAGAGGTGTAGGCATAATGTTAGTGGTGTAGGCATAATAATCAGCTGTAGCTTGTTACAGCGAACATGCAAGACTCCTGAAATTACTTGCTCTTAACATGAACTTTCCAAATGTACTATTTCTTGCACGAGCTCCACACATGGAAATTACTCATCTGCGAGTGACACGGTAGCAGAATGATAGCAGTTCTTCACACAAAGTAATTCCAGAGCTTATTTGTACATGCAATCAACCTTCTTAGGCATGATTATATTAGCAAACTACTTGTCCAAAATACCAAATGAGCATTCTTGCACAAACCAATTAATTCCCCATACAAAATGCTGGAGTAACTCACCGGGTCAGGCAGCATCCCTGGAGAAAATGGACAGGTGACATTTTGGGTTGGAATCATTCTTTAGACCGATTGTAGATGGGGGGGAGAAACTGGCAAGAAGGAAACCAGGGCAAATCAGGAAATATTCCATCAAAGGGATCCATAGGGAACACTAACTTAAACAAGTCAGCCATTATCATGAAGGACCCACACCACCTTGGCCACTCTCTCATTTCACCCCCACCATTAGTAAGAAGGTACAGGATTCTGAAAACTGTGACCACCAGGTTCAAGAACAGCCCCTTCTTCTCAGCAACCATCAGGCTCTTGAGCACTGCACAACACAAACCTCAGCAACTATGATCTTCTAAGGAATGAATGTTTGGATAAACTACCAATCTTGGCTTTTGCATTTTATGGTTATGATTATTAATTTATTATGTTTTTGATATATATTACCTTTGTGAGATTGCATCTATGGGCCTGTTAAGCCGTGGCAAGTAAAGATATATTGCACGTTCCATTATCAGTACATGTGACAATTAAACACTTGACTCTCTCGATACTCTAGTTATTAAATCAACTTTCTTTTGCCTTCTAGAATTGTTTATCTTATTAACTTATTCTGATTCCACCTCATTCTGCCCACTGAGCACATGCCAGTTCCCCAGTAGAACTTTCTTATCTGTCCCATTCACCCTCTTAAAGCCCTGACCCACGGTGCGAGTTCATTCAAGTGCTCGCCCGAGTTTTAAACAAAATCAAACTTGTGGTAAACATGGAGAATGAACGTAGCGGGTACGTCGGAGCTCGGGGACGTCTCTTACCGGCTTGTGCCGCTAACGTCAGGTACTCGGGGAGACTCGCTAACGGCAGGTAAGCATCGGGAAGACTTGTGAAGATTTTTCAACACGTTGAAAAAGGTCCACGAGAGCCCCGAGTACCGACAAGCGGCCATTACCGTAAATCTCCAAGTTTGAACTCGGGAGAGCTCTTGGAATGAACTTGCACCTTGGGACAGGGCTATTAATTCCTTACTGCCCGACACCTTAATCATTCTCCCATGCACGTTATTTCCCCTTTGATTATTTTATCACTCAGCTACACCAGGAGGTCATTTACAGTAGATTGTGGTTCATCTCTGGGATGTGGGCGGACACCGGAGCACCTGGGAGAAACACAGTAATAAGGAGACAGCGCCCAACTTTGGGATTGAACCCTGGTCACTGGATCAGTGCAACAACAGTGCAGGCCGCCGTGCTACTGTAGACCACATGCAGTAGGTCTGGGAACAGACTGTTACAATAAAATAGGATTAACTGAAATGTAAAACAGTCTAATAAAAACATGTGCGTGTGGCATTTGGAGAACTAAGCCAAACAAACTGCCAAAGGGTGCAATCTTCTCAACGTCTTTGTTAAAGAGGTTTTATTCTGTTATTGTTGTCAGTGTTCCAGCGCTGACATTCAATGGAGGCAGCACCAGTAATTATTGGTCTTGTTATCTCATGACTTACAAGCGTCAGCAGTCAGTCATGCACATTGAATTCACCTATTTTAGGTAACCTCTAACAATCTTCCTCCCCCTCTTCTCCCCTGTGCTCCACTTGGATTCACACCCATTTCTAACCTCCTATTCCACCCAAACTCCTTCCTCTGGCTTCACAATTTGAAAATCTTTAATCATTTTGTCTCACACCTTGTGATTTTTCATCTCTGGTCTTTGTCCAGCCATCTGCGAATCAAAAATCCCAGTCACCCGCGTTCACAAACGCAAAACGTCACATCCATGTTCGACAGAGATGCTGCCTGACCTGTTGAGTTACTCAAGCACTTTGTGTCTTTTTTTGTATTACAAGTGTCAGTTCAATATGGAACGATAAGCGAGATGAACGATTATTGTGGAGGCGCAGGGACCTGCAGTTGCTGGAATTTTCTGCAGAGCACAAAGTGCCGGAGCAGCTAAGCAGGTCAGGCAGCATCTGGGGAGGGACTGGACAATGCTTTGTAGTGGGATGGGTGGTGTGGGAGGGAAAGCTGGAAAAGACGTGTGAGGGGGTGCAGTGTGATAGGTGGATACAGGTGAGGAGGTTTTGATTAGCAGATGGGTGGAGTAAGTGACCAAAGGTGTATCAGATAAGGAATGAAGAGAAACATAGAAACATAGAAAATAGGTGTAGGAGTAGGCCATTCGGCCCTTCGAGCCTGCACCGCCATTCATTATGATCATGGCTGATCATCCAACTCAGTATCCCGTATCTGCCTTCTCTCCATACCCCCTGATCCCTTTAGCCACAAGGGCCACATCTAACACCCTCTTAAATATAGTCAATGAAATGGCCTCAACTACCTTTTGTGGCAGAGAATTCCACAGATTCACCACTCTCTGTGTGAAAAATGTTTTTCTCATCTCGGTCCTAAAAGACTTCCCCCTTATCCTTAAACTGTGACCCCTTGTTCTGGACTTCCCCAACATCGGGAACAATCTTCCTACATCTAGCCTGTTCAATCTGTTCTTGATGTGGACAAGCTTTTCCTTGATGTGGACAAGCTTTTCCCTTTGAGAATAGGGAAAATTCAAACAAGAGGACATGACTTCAGAATTAAGGGACAGAAGTTTAGGGGTAACATGAGGGAGAACTTCTTTACTCAAAGAGTGGTAGCGGTGTGGAATGAGCTTCCAGTGGAAGTGGTGGAGGCAGGTTCTTTAGTATCATTTAAAAATAAATTGGATAGGCATATGGATGAGAAGGGAATGGAGGGTATGAGTGCAGGCAGGTGGAACTAAGGGAAAAAAAGTTGTTCGGCACGGACTTGTAGGGCCGAGATGGCCTGTTTCCGTGCAGTAATTGTTATATGGTTATATGGTTAACCCCTTAAGAATTTTGTAAGTTTCTATAAGATCCCCCCTCAATCTTCCATTGAAGTGAAATACGAAGCCAGAGGGAGGGATATGGGTGGAGGGGAACAGAGGGAAAGGGAAGCAATATATTGGGATTGAAGGGCACAGGAAATGGAGAGGGAGAGGGGGAGGTATTGCTTAAAATTGGAGAATTCAATGTTTGATCACTGGGTTGTAAGGTGCTCAAGCAGAATACGATGTGTTGTTCCTCCAGTTTGTGTGTGGCCTTACTCTGGCAATGGAGGAGGCCCAGGACAGAAAAGTCAATGTGGAAATGAGAAGGGGAGTTAAAATGGTTTGCAACCAGGAGATCCAGCAGAGCTTGGTGGACCGAGCGCAAGTGTTCATCAAAGCAGGCACCTGCTACAGGCTTGGTCTCACCAATGTTCAGGAGACCACAGAGTACATTGGCTTTCACGAGGTCCCGTCTCACCTCATTGTTCTCTTCACTAAACCCAACAGTTTTCAATAAACTAGACATTATTGGGTTGCGAGTTTGCATGTCTTTCTTCCTGGCACGTGTTGAGGAGCACTGGGTAACTCACTCAGTCTCATTCACTGAGAACGGGTCAGGTCTACCCAAGCTGTTTATTCACGAGTGTTTAAATGTCAAGTGTACTGAAAATGGAAATTCTCTCGCAGCAGCATAACATGGTCTGCAAACACAGTACACGTAGATAACATAATAAAAAAGCTCAATAAATTAAAAAATAACAATACGAGAACAAAACGGCCAGAAGTTCTTAGTGCAAACAAGACAGGTCATGGTTCAAAGTTTGGTTGGTATTTGCAGTGTTCAATAGCCCGATGGTTGTTGGGAAGAAGCTGTTCCTGAACCTGGTGGTAGTGGTTTTCTACTTAATGGTAGGAGTGAACGGAGACGAGGAAACACTTTTTCTCACAGAGAGTGGTGAGTCTGTGGAATTTTCTGCCTCAGAGGGCAGTGGAGGCAGGTTCTCTGGATGCTTTCAAGAGAGAGCTGGATAGGAAAAATAGTGGAGTCAGGAGATATGGGGAGAAGGCAGGAACGGGGTACTGATTGGGGATGATCAGCCATGATCACATTGAATGGCGGTGCTGGCTCGAAGGGCCAAATGGCCTACTCCTGCACCTATTGTCTATTGTCTATTGAAATGGGAGCGTGGCCATTGTGGTGTGGGTCCTTGATGATGCTGGCTGCCTTTTAGAAGGCAGTTCCCCCTGTAGATCCCATCAACGGTGGGGTGGTCAGTGTCCGTGATGGACCTGACAGTGTCCACAACCTTCTTGTAACCTCTTTTCGCCCTTGGGCATTCGTGTTGCAGAACCAGACAGAGATGCAGAGTAATAGTCAACATACATACCTTTTACATACCTTAGTAAGCAGCAGTTGTTGAGCAGCTTGAACTGAAACCAGTTAACGTGGCCATTTAAGCTTGACTTTACGATCGTTCCTGATATCTATTGGAGATATTTAGCTTTTACTGGCTTGTGGGCTAGAGCACTCATGATAAAGGAGACACAAGAGACGACAGATGCGGGAATCTTGAGCATAAACCAAGATGCTGGAAGAACATAAGCACATTGCCAAATATCAATGCACATTGCAGAATTGAGAAATGACCGACTTGTCGGGCATTGGTTGTAACGCAACTTAGAATAACACACACACACGTAAAAATAAACCACATGGCTCTTAAGATAAGCAACCTAAACATGATAAAACTGTACTGAATGCATCTTTAAGAAAGCCGTCTGCAGCATTTAGTCTAGTTTAGAGATACAGTGTGGAAACGGGCCCTTCGCCCCACCGAGTCTGCGCTGACCAGCATTCACCCCTACACTAGTTCTATCCTACACTCTAGAGATAATTTACAGAAGCCAATTAATCTACAAACCTGCACGTCTTTGGAATGCGGGAGGAAACCAGAGCACCCAGAGAAAACCACGTCGTCACCGGGAGATAACGCAAATTCTGTACAGACAGCACCTGTAGTCAGGATTGAATCTGCTGTTAAGGAAGCAACTCTACTGATTTGCCACCCAGTTTCATATCCCTTGGTTATTCATCATTCTAAAGAAACAAATTAGAATAATGTTTAAAATTATATTGCTTCTTATCCACAAGGTTTAATCTTTTTACATTTTATACATAATTCTTACTGAATTTTTTTGGACAACATTCAAAATGTAGTAAGCACAATTTAAATGGTTGCATGAACTGAGTTGATAAAGTCTCCTCCCAGTTCATCATGCATACATGAAAATATTATGGTTTCGGTTGGACCGAGGTATGGTGAAAAACTTTGTTTGGCATGCTATCCAAACAGATCAAATAATACTATACACAAATACAATCAAGGCAAATTCAAGCACCATAGATAGAGCAAAGGGAAAAATACTGAGTGTAGAATATAGTTCTTAACATTGTAGTGCATCAGTCCCAGAGACAAAGTCCAATGTCCGCAATGGGGGTGAATGAGACAGTACTCTAGCTTATGGAAGGACCATTCAGAAGCCTGGTAACAGAGGGGGAAGAAACTGTTACCGTGTCTAGTGCTGTGCTCTTTCAAGCTTCTGTACCTTCTGTCTGACAGGAGCAGGGAGAAGGAGGAATGACTGGGGGTGGGATCAGTCTTTGATTATGTTGGCTGCTTTCCCGGGGCAGTCTGTTGTATAGATGGAGTTGACGGTGGGAAGCCAGGTCTGCGTATTGGCTGACAACAATTGGCATCGTGGATAGTTACCTCATACTGGTAGTAACTCCAAGGTCACATGGATTGATTTTAACATAGAATAATTTAGTTAATTTTAAGGCTGATGCCAAGCAGGGCTGGATATTTCCCTAGATTCCTACTAATTATATTATAAAGACACAAAGTGCCAGAATAACTCAGGCAGCATTTCTGGAGAACATGAGTAGGTGACATGTTTCAGGTCGGAACCCTTCTTCAGATCCATAAGCAACTGCAAATGCTGAAGAAGATTCCTGACACAAAATGTCATCTAGCCATGTTCTCCAGAGATGCTGCCTGACCTGCTGAGTTACTCCAGCACTTTGTATCTTTTTTGTCAACCAGCATCTGCAGTTTCTTGTGTCTTAATTTTATTGGAACATTTGTTATCTGACTCTTGAACAGACATCCCATATGGTCCTGATCTTCCAATCTACTTTGTTGCAGCCCTCGTACTTTTTGTATCTGCACTTTCTCTGTAGCTGTAGCAGTACACTCTGCACATTGTTATTTTTCTTTTTTGCACAGCTTGTTGTACTCATGTATGGCACGATTATACTCGTGTATAATCGTGCAATGAAAGAGCTGCATACTGCCATTAGCAAACAACAGACGCACAACCCCGAGGCAGCCTTCATTGTTGCGGGTGACTTCAATCACTCCAACCTGAAGACTGTACTCCCCAAATTCCACCAACATATATCCTTCCCCACTAGAGTAGACAAGACACTGGACAAAGTCTACACCAATATGGCTGAAGCTTACAAAGCCATCCCCCTCCCCCACCTTGGTCAGTCTGATCACATCTCATTGTTCCTGCTCCCTAAGTACTCCCCACTCATCAGACGGGTTAAACCAACTGTAAGGACAGTTAAAGTCTGGTCAGAGGAAGCGGACTTCACACTTCAGCAGTGTTTTGGAAACACTGACTGGAAGGCGTTTGCAGCCCAGGCCACCCTTGACTCTCACACGGACATTGATTCCTATACATCCTCTGTTCTGGACTTTATAAACTCCACCATCAATAGTGTCACCTCCCTCAAACAGGTGACCATATACCCGAATCAGAAGCCATGGATGAACAGCGAGGTCAGGCTACTGCTGAAAGCACGGGACACCGCTTTCAGGTCAGGCGATGCTCGAGCCTACAGTTCATCCAGGGCTAACCTGAAGAGGGGCATCAGGAAGGCCAAGCACTGCCATAAGCTCAAGATTGAGGAGCACTTCAACAACAACTCCGACCCCCGACGCATGTGGCAAGGCATCCAGGCCATCACGGACTACAGACCCTCCAACATCACCCCCACATCCAGCGACGCCTCCTTCCTTGAGGAGCTGAATCACTTCTATGGCCGCTTCGACAGGGACAATCTAGAGACAGCCATCAAGGCTGTGCTACCTGCCGATCACCAACCCCTCACACTCACCCCCTACGACGTGTACGTGGCACTGAGTAGGACTAATGCACGTAAGGCTGCTGGCCCTGACGGCATCCCCGGGCGCGTGCTCAGTGCCTGTGCTGCGCAGCTGACAGACGTCTGGACTGACATCTTCAACCTGTCACTTGCCCAAGCAGTTGTCCCCACTTGCCTTAAAGCCACCTCCATCGTGCCAGTGCCAAAACACTCCACTGCGGCAAGCCTCAACGACTTCCGCCCAGTTGCACTTACCCCCATCATCACCAAGTGCTTCGAGAGGCTGGTCCTGGCACACCTCAAAAGCTGCCTACCCCCCACACTGGATCCCTATCAGTTTGCCTACCGCAAGAACAGGAGTACGGAGGATGCCATCTCAACGGCACTTCACTCCGCCCTCTCCCACCTTGACAACAGAGACACTTATGTAAGAATGCTGTTCATCGATTACAGCTCAGCATTCAACACCATTATTCCATCAAAACTGATCACCAAACTCGGTAACCTGGGCATCGACCCCTCCCTCTGCAACTGGATACTGGACTTTCTAACCAACAGACCCCAGTCTGTGAGGTTAGACAAGCACACCTCTTCAACCCTCACCCTGAACACCGGCATTCCTCAGGGCTGTGTGCTGAGCCCCCTCCTCTACTCCCTCTTCACCTATGACTGCACACCTGTACATGGTACTAACACCATCATCAAGTATGCAGATGATACAACGGTGATTGGCCTCATCAGCAACAACGATGAGCTGGCCTACAGGGAGGAGGTCCAGCACTTAGCAGCATGGTGCGCTGACAACAACCTGGCCCTTAACTCCAAGAAGACCAAGGAGCTCATTGTAGACTTCAGGAAGTCCAGAGGCGGCACGCACACCCCCATCCACATTAACGGGACGGAGGTGGAACGTGTTTCTAGCTTCAGGTTCCTGGGAGTCAACATCTCTGATGACCTCTCTTGGACCCACAATACCTCTACTCTGATCAAGAAGGCTCATCAGCGTCTCTTCTTCCTGAGGAGACTGAAGAAGGTCCATCTGTCTCCTCAGATCCTGGTGAACTTCTACCGCTGCACCATCGAGAGCATCCTTACCAACTGCATCACAGTATGGTATGGCAACTGCTCTGTCTCCAACCGGAAGGCATTGCAGAGGGTGGTGAAAATTGCCCAACGCATCACCGGTTCCACGCTCCCCTCCATTGAGTCTGTCCAAAGCAAGCGCTGTCTGCGGAGGGCGCTCAGCATCGCCAAGGACTGCTCTCACCCCAACCATGGACTGTTTACCCTCCTACCATCCGGGAGGCGCTACAGGTCTCTCCGTTGCCGAACCAGCAGGTCGAGGAACAGCTTCTTTCCGGCCGCTGTCACTCTACTAAACAACGTACCTCGGTGACTGCCAATCACCCACCCCCCCGGACACTTATTTTTTTTTTTTAATTCAAATCGTTTGCTATGTCGCTCTTCAAGGGAGATGCTAAATGCATTTCGTTTTCTCTGTACTGTACACTGACAATGACAATTAAAATTGAATCTGAATCTGAATCTGATAGGATGACTTGCCTGGACAGTGCATATAATAATGTTTTTCCACTACATCTTGGTACACAAGACAATATACCAACACCAAGCCCCATATTTTACCAACCACAGTTGTCACAAAGACAATTGTACCTCCAACTAATTAACTGTCGATCTCAACATCAATCATTGGATTCTATCCCATTTCATTTTATGGGAATATCGCCATTCTTATAATAGGAGAACAAAATAAAGCAAAAAGATCTGTTTTAGATTAAAGATCTGAGAACACTTGGGTTCCAATGTGTTCACAGTACTCCAATATTTACAAGAAGAAAATATCTTACATAGAACAAGCCAAACATCAAGGTTCTTCACAATGCTGGCCTTCCTCAGAAGCTATTGGAGAACGACATCAATTTATTTGATTTAATTTAAAATCCATACATTTCTTTAACTTGGATCCTTCCCTAAAAAAAATCATCTGCTACACCACAGTCAACAACTCAGCAACATTTCTCTTTCTAGGAAGGAACTGCATTTCAAATCCTTGCCAATGATAATGAGAGGTGACCCCTTATTTGGTCTTTGGGGTCCTGGGATTAGGAACAATGGTCCACCTCCTTCAAAACCAAAGGGATCGATTTGAGATGGGAGACACCTCTGAGTCACACTTGACCACGGTTACGAGACGTCCAGCAGCAGCAGAGGAAATAGATGATCAAAAGGCTGAAGGACAAATGGTCAATTCATGTTTTAAAGTTGCCAATGGCAAAAGGAGAGGTCCAGATTGACTTATTTAATGACACAGAAGGAAAAATCACATAGGTCAGAAAGGAATGGGACGCCAAGGTTACCAATGGCTCAGGTCCAAGTACCCTCTGAACTATGGGCAAAGCATAAGAATCATGTGGGGTGAGTGCAATCAGCCCCTGAACCTAAAGTGACTTTATAAAAGAGTGCTGCCCTGCCAAGTTTAAAACAGTATCGACTGACCCCGGAGGCGGTCGAAGGGATAGCTATAGTCACCATGTCTATATTAGGTTTGTAGGTTAATTGGCTTGGTATAAGCGTAAAATTGTCCCTGGTGCATGTAGGATAGTGTTAATGTGCGGGTATCGCTGGTTGGCGCGGACTCGGTGAGCCGAAGGGCCTGTTTCTGTGCTGTATCTCTAAACCAAACAACAAGGAATATGTGAGTCATGTAATGCTCCTACTCTGCCAATCCCGAAAGTGGGGAGACAAAAGGAATGGCGCTTTGTTCAGGACCTTAAGAGCTATTAACAAAATAGTGATCCCTATCGCCCCCCCCCCCCCTCCCCCTCTCCCCCACCCACCCCTTTTCCAGAGTATTCCTGGAAAAATTACAGTTCTGCCAGCATAGAATTCAGTATCTGGGATTCCAGCTGCAGGAAGGCAGAAGGAGACTTGGAAAGGGCTTGGAAAAGCAGTAGAGAATGTCCCGGTCCCGAAGTCAAAGAAGGACATTCTCTCCTTGTTAGGTATGGTGGGTTGCTGCAGACAATGGATCCATGACTACAGGGAACTAGATGTGGCAATGTGTTCAGCCACCCTGCAGACTGAGCCCCCCTAGGGTAAAATGGACTGCAGAAAGAGACCAGGCGTTTAGAGATCTGAAGAGCACTACGGTTGCTGCTCTGGCTCTGGGATTGCCAAAATATAAAAAGCCCTTTGAACGTTAATCAAAGGGGTTTGCAAAATGAATCGAAGGGGTTTGCAACCGGGATCCTGGCTCAAGAACATAGGGGGGGGGGAAACGGTAGCCTATTATTCCGTGGCTTTACCAGTATAAATCCTGGCCAAAATAAAGCAGAGGATTCATGCATTCACAAGGCCTTTTAGCCATTTCTGTATAAGAAGCCACAGGCTACTAGCTGGTGCCGGGAAGTCTAAGTCCCAGATCAGTAGCTCAGATAAGCAAGGTCTAAGTACCTTTGTAATTAGTAGTATGTATGAGAATCTTGCAGAGGAACTCCAAGGTATTGTAAATGCATGAGTTTGATTGGATTGCTGCAAAGGAATTGTAAATAATGTTGCAAGACAGTTACCCTGCTGTTTGTTGATTGGCCAAAGTGTTAAGCCCTGGCAGAATTGTTTTGTGTTCCAGGATAAATGTTGCATTATTCAGTTGACTAGCTTCTTTCTGGAAGCTTCTGTAAGAAACATTGTCTTTGTAATTGGGTTGGTGAACTGTCAATAATGTATTGATGTAATTGATATGTACGATTGGATTGGTTGGGGAACCACCCCTATGTAGTTCGGCCCCTCAAGGTTTGTGGACCTATAAAAGGTAGCCCCATTTTAGATCGGTGTCGATCTTCTGGAAAGGCGCTTGGGACTGTGTGACCTTTTGGGCAGTGTCTGCTTGCACGAGGCTGAAGGGCTTGGCCAGGCAGAGATGAGGATCGAACCCATGGTGGTTTAGGTATCGTATAGGGGGAATTTGTGTTTGTTCTAAAAATAAAGATTAGTTAGTCCAGTGCTTGAGTCAGGGTTTTTACTGAACTAGACTAGGGGGGGTTAAACTTTAGGAGCATATTTACGCCAGCTGTAGTAAACGGCATGCTAGTCTGCTTGCGAGCTGTAGCGGCAACGGCTACGATGATAGAAAAATCAATCCCCATCGTTCTTGATCACAGTGTGTAATGACTGTTCCTTATGCCATGATGTTATTATTGAAATCTGCAGCCACACAGCATTTCACAGCTGCTAGAAGCACAGGGTGTGAAGTTATCCTTTTATCACATCCTAACTATACTAACAGTATCAACAATTGCCTACTGTAAACCCAGCTACTTTTGTACCACTGCCAGAAGAAGGATGTGACCATGATTGTCTATTGCTTGTAGAAGCCACTGCCGCTCCCTGGCCAGACTTACAGAGTCATCTGATTGATAATAGGATTATCAGTATAGGATTCGTTTTAAAATTATTTTATTTACTTTTAAATCCCCAAGCGGTCTTGCCCCGTCCTACCTATCTGAGCTTCTTCACCCTTATTCGCCCTCCCGCTCTCTCAGGTCAGATGATCAGCTGCTCCTGATTGAGCCAAAGACTAAGCGGAAGCTCAGAGGGGACCGTGCCTTTGCTGTGTCGGCTCCGAGATTGTGGAATGAATTGCCTCTGCACGTTAAACAGGCCCCTTCTCTAGCTGTTTTTAAGTCACTCCTGAAGACATATCTATTCTCCATGGCCTTTGTAGACCAGTGAGGTGTTGATTGTTTATTAACTTTATTTGCTTGGTTTTGCTGCGTTGTTCGTACTCGTGTTTTATGTTTTTTAATTTATTGTTTGGATTTTTGTATGTAATTTATGCGCCTCGTGTTAGTTATATGTTCTGTTGTTCTGTCTGTTTTATGATGTCTTGCTTGTTTTCTTTTTTCTGTACAGCACTTTGGTCAGCTTTGGTTGTTTTTAAGGTTCTTAACAAATAAAGTTATTATTATTATTATTATTATTATAATCCTGACCTGGTCCTATTTACTGATGGCTCTTCACACCAACCTAGGGATGACAGATTATTAGCAGGATATAAGGTGGTCACGCCACACCAAGTTCTGGAGGCATATGCTTTACCATCCGGAACATTCGCTCAGGCAGCTGAGCTGTATGCCCTGACTTGTGCCTGCATATTGGCAAAAGTTAAAAGTGCTAATATCGACACCGATTCTGGCTATGCGCTTGGGGTTGTACATGACTTTGGGCAGTTATGGAAAAATAGAGGATTCATCACATCAACGGGAAAGGTTATAGAGCATGATAAACTGGTCTCAAACTTACTGGATACTATCCAATTACCACAGCAACATTGCAGTCATTAAATGCGAGGCTCATCCATCATCGGACAGTGATGTATCAAAAGGACACAGATCAGCTGATTACGCGGCCAAACAGGTTGCCCTGCAGCAAACCCCGCAAATACAAGCGGCTAAAGTTGAGTCTGCGGCATAAAGAAAGCTCCTGGTTAGCATTGATGTTGCCCAGTTACAGGATGCCCAGTGCCCAGCATCACTCCAAGAAAATAATTCCTGTAGCAAAGCAGGGTGTAAACAAAACCCCATTGTCTGTGTCCACCCTGATGGCTCACATGGGAAAAGGGGGGATGGCACACATATTGTCCCAGCAATGGTATACACCTGGTATAACATTCATAATTGATAAAGTTGCAAGGACATGTCTGGTGTGTCAACAAAATAATAGAGGGGGGACACCTGCAAAATTTGATCACCTACGACAATCTGAAATGCCTTTTGAGAATTTGCAAATTGATTTTGTACATGTGCCCACAGCAAAGGGTTTTAAGTACATTCTGGTCATAGTTGATATGTTCTCCAGATGGGTGGAAGCACAGCTCACTAGGAGGGATGATGCAAGGACAGTAGTAATATTTTAATGAAAGAAATAATACCTCGATTTGGCAAAATCTGTGATGAAGTAAAACAGGCACAGGTCCCTCCAACAAAAGGAAATATGCACCCGTTTAAACCAGGAGATCAGGTTTAAGTGAAAAGGACCATATTTGGTGCTGCTAACAACATGAACAGCAATAAAAGTAAAAGAAAAACCTGATTGGATGTAAACTGCATCATTCAATCAGCCAAAATGAAGTTGTATTCTTTATTAACTATCTTTATAGTATGAAATACTTATGGATATACTAACATTATATGGGATCATAGAGGACATGAGGGTGAAGTGAGGCATCTAGACAGTTACAAGAAACAGGATGAAGGTAGAAGTTGAGTATTAAATTCAACTAATAACTTTCACACAGAACACACTGCTGAGAGAAACAGGCTTCCTTATCTGAGTGGGATGACTATGATGTTGGGTTTGTGCCCATATCCCTACTCATGCTGAAGGAGGTATCCCTTTGCGAGCTATTTATTGTGTCCGAGGTTGCTGAATGGCTAATTAGACTAAACCATTCAAAGACCCCAGCAACACCTCTGACGTAAGAGAATGGTCCTCAGCAGGGTTTTATTTGTCTCTGTTCAAGGACCGGTTCCAACTAGATTAGAATCAGACATGTATGCCTCCATTTTTGCACCTAATTAATGAAACTATAATAAGTGTTGATCATACATCGCCCGGCGTGGCTTGGAATGGCTGCGGGACTTTGCTAGCGCCCGCCGGGGGCTCCAACACCAAGACCCGAAGCGTGGCCTTGCATCACCCGGCGTGGCTTTAATGGCCGCGGGACAATTGCCACCGCCCGCCGGGGGCTTTGACTTTGACATCGGGAGGGGAATGGGAAGTGCAGGGGAGAGATACGTTTTTTTGCCTTCCATCACAGCGAGGAGGAGATGCGCTGTGATGGATGTCTGTGTAAATTGTGTTGTGTCTTGGGTTTTTTTTTTTCTTGTATGTATGACTGCAGAAACAACATTTCATTTGAGCCTCTATGAGGTTCAAGTGACAAATAAATTGTATTGTATTGAATTGTATTGTAAAGACCAACAAGGAGGGAACTGTGGAAGAAAATATTAAAATTCTTTATTACTAAATTTTGATTGGAATTGAACAAGGTAACGAAAGGGTGGGCGGATGTGGCAATTGGCATCTCTCGTTGACCAGGTGCAGAAGGGGATTGTGAGAATCAGAAAAATAAAGACGCATTATCTCTTGTCCGGGAATGTGTTGAATGGTGAATGTAAACATAACAAAATTATGACATAGATAAGGAAGCTAGTTTGCCTCTGTGGGAAGTTACAGTAGACCACCCGCGCCCCCTATAACTAGTAGCATAGAAAGGTTGCAGTAAATGGGGGGCATATGATTGGCTCAGAGAGGGGATAGTGGGGCAATCGCTTAACAGGTAAGATAGAATAATGTCAAGATACCCTTGTATTATGTTTAACTTGTATTAAGCATCTGTTGTTGAATAAGATTAACATAAATAAAAAGTATGTGATAACTAATGAAATAATTGGTGCCCATGTAGTAGATGGTATATTTTCGTATAGTTGTATCTAACAAAAAATAAAAGTTGTTTACTGCACAGTATAACTGTCTGCTAATTCTGCTGTGAAGTCAGAGAACTGGTGAGCAGTTAATGGCCGCGATCTCACCATGATATCATGCAATAAAGTCACTTGAAGCAAACCTCGTAGTTTCCCTCCAAGTTAATTTCCCTCGAAGTTAATTTCTTCCACCACAGTCAGCATAATTTCTCTTTCTAGGAAGGAACTGCATTTCAAATCCTTGCCAATGACCACAAACACAGCAAGATAGCATTTGGAGTATTGCGTGCAGTTCTGGTCCTACAATCCTACAAGCAGAAGAGGTTTACCAGAATGTTGCCTGGCTTATGCGGTATTAGCTGCAAGGAGAGTTTGGACAAACTTGGATTGTTTTCTCTGGAGCGCCGTTAAATTTATTTTGCATCATGTTCGGCAAGGACAGTTTGGGCTGAAGAGCCTTTTCCTGTGCTGTACTGGGTTACAAAAAGGAAAAAAAGCAAAGTACTGGAGTAACTCAGCAGGTCAGGCAACATCTCTGGAAAACATGGATAAGTGACGTTACAGGTCGGGAATCTTCTTGAGACCCGAAAATTAATCCATCCATGTTCTCCAGATGCTGCCTGACCCGCTGAATTGCTCCAGCACTGTGACTTTGTACTGTTCTATGTTCTAAGGGTTGCCCAGAGTCAGAAATGAGTCCAGAGCAAGCAACAATTAGTGGAATGCACACAGTATTCACTTTTCCAGTTGGCAACACATTAGTTTGATGAGCAGATAGGACTGGGTTAGCGTTTGTGGCTAATTACGGCATTTGGTGTGTCAATACTAGGCACCCTCACTGAAAATGGCTGAGTGTGTTTCTTTTATAAGATTGCATCCCTTGGTCTTTGGCCAGAAGTATTCAAGGATATCTGGAAAAGAACATGCCTTCATATGGTTTGAATAATCTGTTGCTGCTCTGGAAATTAATAAAGACACTGCTCATGAAATGGTGGAATGTTAAAAACATTGCCGTGATGGATGCTTACACTTGGAACAAGGATGTGTGCATGTATCACTGTGAACCTCTACAGGAAATTAACTGGGGGATTCGGGGAATCTAGTGATTTGGACCAAGTTTGTGTCAGGGCCATTCTTGGGACGGTAGTTGCTGCTGCTCGAAAGTTTAACTGATAAGGAGCTGCCTGTATTCCAGTTTTCTTCTCCAATGCATTTGAATGGGGTAGAATAGAGGGGTATGGACTAAACACGGGCAGGTGGGACTGGCAAAGATGGGGCATCTTGGTTTGGAATGGGTAAGTTGTGCTGAAGGGCCTGTTTCCGTTCTCAATGATTCTACAACTACTTGCTCATTAACAGGGAGGTACAGTGGCGCATCGGTAGCGTTGCAGCGCCGGAGACCAGGGATCGATCCCAACTACGGGTGCTGTCAAGCAAGAATTTCATTGCCCTATCTGGGACACATGACAATAAAACTCTCTTGACTTGACTCTCGTCTGTACAGAGTTCGTACGTTCTCCCCGTGACCTGCGTGGGTTTTCTCAGAGATCTTCAGTTTCCTCCCACACTCCAAAGACGTACAGGTATGAAGGTAAAGTGGCTTGGTTAATGTAAAACTTGTCCCCGATGTGTGTAGGATAGTGTTAATGTGCAGGGATAGCTAGTAAGCGCGGGCCCAGTGGGCCGTAGGTCCTGTTTCCGCGCTGTATCTCTAAACTAAACAACATTTCCTGATTTAGTTTTATATTCCCTTTCAATCACTTGGAATTGATGAGTAGTGGTATCTATCTCTGATGGTTCTTAGGCAACTAATGCTTTCTATGCGGGGTCCACAACTCTTTTACTGTTGTAAAGTAAGGCTTGTTAGGCTCAAATATGTTGTTCATTAACAGAGTCAAGATTATACATTGTCATATGTATCATCAGCAAAAGTGAAATTCTTTACAGTACCATAAGACATGTGATAATAATGGTGACAATACACAGAGATAAAATACACAAAGATAATAAACAATATACTGAAATTCAAAAATTAATAACCACAATAGTGTCGTATTAGAGATACAGCATGGAAACAGGCCCTGCAGCCTGCCTAGTCCATATTGACCAGCGATCACCCATACACTGTTATGGAAGGAACTGCTGACGCTGGTTTAAACCAAAGATAGACACACTAAGTTGCAGTAACTCAAAGGGTCAGAAAGCATCTCTAGAGAAAATGAATTGATGACGTTTTGGGTCAAGACCCTTCTTCAGACTGAGCAGTGCCAGATTAACCTAGAAGCTTGGTAGGCTGAAGCCTAGGGCCTCACAATCTAGGGGGCCTCCAGCCAAGGTGTATAATATTGTTGACACTGTCATAGGCCTTTTTTACGTATGCTGTCACAAAGCACTGTAGTCTCTAAACAACCCTTCAGTAATTTTCCTTCCCTCCATTTCAGAATATTACTGTTTTAAGCTGATAACTCAACACTAGCACTGGCAATAAATACATTTTAAAAAGCGCAACTTTCCAGCCCCTTACGTCATTGGCCACGCTCGGCTGCACATCAGCGTCAATCTGATGGCACCAGTAAGCAGTGATGGCGGGTGTAGGGAACATCTTTCAATCACTACGGTATTTAACAATAACATTTTATGTCCTTTAGAGAAGGAATTGCGAATTGCAGAATTTTGAGCACCGTTCATCATCCTTGGCTTTACTCAAATTATTTAAAACACTCTTCCATCTTCCTCTAGTCATGGGGGTGGGGGATTGGGAAGGGCCTCACAAGTGGAATAGCCTAGGGCCTCTCTTCATCTAAATCCGGCACTGAGACCGAGTGTCAGGAGTAAGGAAAATGAGAGATATAGACAGTGATATAGAGAGATATCGAACAAATGAATGAAAGAAATGCAAAAAGGTAATAATGATAAAGGAAACAGGCCATTGTTAGCTGTGTGCTATGTGAAAACGAGTTACAAACAATAAAACTCACCAGGACGATATTGAAACTAGTACAGCGACTTGGGTGGGGGAGGGACTGAGAGAGAGAGAGAGAGAGGGGGGATGCAAGGGCTACTTAAAGTTAGAGAAATCAATATTCATACCACTGGGTGGTAAGCTGCCCAAGGAAAATATGAGATGTTGTTCCTCCAATTTGCATTTGGCCTGCCTGCCTAGTGGTTGTACTAGTTTCAATGTTGGCCTGGTGAGTTTCATTATCTGTAACTCATTTTCACCTAGTCCGCCGTTAACAATGGCCTGTTTCCTTTATCATCATTACCTTTTTGCATATCTTTCATTCATTTGTTCTATATCTCTCATTTCCCTTTCCCCTGAATCTCAGTCTGAAGAAGGGTCTCAACCCGAAATGTCACCTATTCTTTTTCTCCAGACATGCTGCTTGGCCCGCTGTTACTCCAGCACCTTGTGTCCATCTATTCACCAATTCTATCCTACACACTAGGGACAGTTTACAGAAGCCAATTAACCTACAAACCTGCAATTATTTTGGATGTAAAAGGAAACCGGAGCACCCAGAGAAAATCCATGCAGTCACAGGGAGAACAGACTGTGGCATTGCCCATGAAATCAGATCATAGACAGGCATAGATAGAATGGATGTGGAAAGGATGTTTCCACTCGTGGGAGAGTCCAGGACCAGAGGTCATAGCCTCAGAGTTAAAGGGCGCTCTTTTAGAAAGGAGGCGAGGAGAAACTTCTTTAGTCAGAGGGTAGTTAATCAGTGGAACCCATTGCCACAGAGGGCTGTGGAGGCCAAGTCAGTGGATATTTTTAGGGCAGAGATAGATAAATTCTTGATTAGTACGGCTGTCAGGGGCTAGGGGGGGAAGGCAGGAAAATGGGATTAGGAGGCAGAGATCAGTCATGATTGAATGGCAGAGTAGACTCAATGGGCCGAATGGCCTAATTCTATTCCTATAACTTCTGAATTTGTGGAGGTCAGCAATGAACACATTGGCGTGTGCACGCGCCCGCACACAGTAAGGTAGACTCACCAATGGACTTTAACACCAACTAGAATCATCCCAACAACTTCCCCCTCGGCAGGTCTCCTGGGTTTACAAGAATCGGATTAATTGGTCCAATAACCATCAATCTGATCCAGCTGTGGCTCCTTTGCCTGTGGCCATACTCAGGGCAAAACTTAAAGGGGACATGTCATCACAGTACACACTCTGTACAGAAAGCACCTGTGGTCAGGATCGAACTCAGGTCTCTGGTTCCTTCCAGCAACTCTACCGCTGCGCCACCGTGCCATCCTAACTGCAAAAAAAGTGAAGTTGTTAGTGCGTGCAAAGAAAAAGTGTGAAGCCATAGAGATGTCAGGACTTTCATATGAAGAGAGACTGGATAGACTCGGCTTGTACTCGCTAGAATTTAGGAGATTGAGGGGGAGGGGTCTTATAGAAACGTACAAAATTCTTCAGGGGTTGGACAGGCTAGATGCAGGAAGATTGTTCCCGATGTTGGGGAATTCCAGGACAAGGGGTCACAGCTTAAGGATAGAGGGGAAATCCTTTAGGACTGAGATGAGAAAAACATTTTTCACACAGAGAGTGGTGAATCTCTGGAAATCTCTGCCACAGAAGGTAGTTGAGGCCAGTTGATTGGCTATATTTAAGAGGGAGTTAGATGTGGCCCTTGTGGCTAAGGGGATCAGTGGGTATGGAGAGAAGGCAGGTACGGGATACTGAGTTGGATGATCAGCCATGATCATATTGAATGGCGGTGCAGGCTCGAAGGGCCGAATGGCCTACTCCTGCACCTATCTTCTATATGTTTCTATTATAGTTGAGGTTAGTGTTGTGAAAATCATCTTGTTTAAGAGCAAGATGATTTTCGGGAAGAAGCTGTTCTTGAACCTGTTGGTCATGGTTTTGAGACTCCCGTACCTCCTTTGCAATGGTCCGAGTGAAATGAGAGCATAACTCGGGTGGTGTGATAATCTTTGATGATAGTAGCTGCCTTCTTGAGGCAGTACCTTCTGTAGATCCCTTCCAAGGTGGGGAGGTCAGTACCTGTGATAGACTGGGCAGCGTCTACCACTCTCGGTAATCTCCTTCGTTCCAGGGTGTTTGAGTTGGTGAACCGGGTCATTTTTTCCGTATTCATCTCGCATTCATTTAGCATTGGTAATTATTTGTGTTGCGGTTTGCTTTGTTAAGATGCAAACTTTGACTGCAGGGCACAGCGTGGAAAACCTGACAGAGAAAAATCAGTGTGCAATCGAGATGGTTTGAAAGGTCAATATCTGTGTGGTGCAACACTGACCTTGTGCCAAAAGTATCTGTGGGGGTTTGCAAGGGCTGAAATTCAGAGAAACTAACTGCAGATTTGCAGAAAGCAGGCTGTACTTGAGAAAATGGGAGCCTTTTGAAAGGCAGGATATAAAAACCATCTGAGGCCATCAGAATGAGTTAAAATGATTATAAATCAAATGCTCTGCAGGCCAGGCAATCTATTACCCTTTATGATAAGTCTCTCCAATTTCCCAGGGATACTAAGGAGAGAGGTTGCATGAGATTACCATGACACCTAGTGAAGGGAGAGAGATATAATCAGAAAGTAAGCTGTTCTCTATAATATAGAACATGGAGCAGTACAGCATAGGAAAAAGCCCTTCAGCCCACCATATCTGTACTGAAAGTAACGCCAAGATAAGCCAGTCTCATCTGGCTGCACATGATCGATATCCGTATTTATACACAATAAACTTAATTAAAGAAAAAAGGACACCAAGTGCTGGTGTAACGCAAGGTTAAACCACCTCCATCGTGCCAGTGCCAAAACACTCCACTGCGGCAAGCCTCAACGACTTCCGCCCAGTTGCACTTACCCCCATCATCACCGAGTGCTTCGAGAGGCTGGTCCTGGCACACCTCAAAAGCTGCCTACCCCCCACACTGGATCCCTATCAGTTTGCCTACCACAAGAACAAGAGTACGGAGGATGCCATCTCAACGGCACTTCACTCCGCCCTCTCCCACCTCGACAACAGAGACACTTACGTAAGAATGCTGTTCATCGATTACAGCTCAGCATTCAACACCATTATACCATCAAAACTGATCACCAAACTCGGTAACCTGGGCATCGACCCCTCCCTCTGCAACTGGATACTGGACTTTCTAACCAACAGACCCCAGTCTGTGAGGTTAGACAAGCACACCTCTTCAACCCTCACCCTGAACACCGGCGTTCCACAGGGCTGTGTGCTGAGCCCCCTCCTCTACTCCCTCTTCACCTATGACTGCACACCTGTACATGGTACTAACACCATCATCAAGTATGCAGATGATACAACGGTGATTGGCCTCATCAGCAACAACGATGAGCTGGCCTACAGGGAGGAGGTCCAGCACTTAGCAGCATGGTGCGCTGACAACAACCTGGTCCTTAACTCCAAGAAGACCAAGGAGCTCATTGTAGACTTCAGGAAGTCCAGAGGCGGCACGCACACCCCCATCCACATTAACGGGACGGAGGTGGAACGTGTTTCTAGCTTCAGGTTCCTGGGAGTCAACATCTCCGATGACCTCTCTTGGACCCACAATACCTCTACTCTGAACAAGAAGGCTCATCAGCGTCTCTTCTTCCTGAGGAGACTGAAGAAGGTCCATCTGTCTCCTCAGATCCTGGTGAACTTCTACCGCTGCACCATCGAGAGCATCCTTACCAACTGCATCACAGTATGATATGGCAACTGCTCTGTCTCCGACCGGAAGGCATTGCAGAGGGTGGTGAAAATTGCCCAACGCATCACCGGTTCCTCGTTCCCCTCCATTGAGTCTGTCCAAAGCAAGCGCTGTCTGCGGAGGGCGCTCAGCATCGCCAAGGACTGCTCTCACCCCAACCATGGACTGTTTACCCTCCTACCATCCGGGAGGCGCTACAGGTCTCTCCGTTGCCGAACCAGCAGGTCGAGGAACAGCTTCTTCCCGGCGGCTGTTACACTACTCAACAACGTACCTCGGTGACTGCCAATCACCACCCCCCCCCCCCCCAGACACTTATTATTATTTATTCAAATCGTGTGCTATGTCGCTCTTCCAGGGAGATGCTAAATGCATTTTGTTGTCTCTGTACTGTACACTGACAATGACAATTAAAATTGAATCTGAATCTGAATCTGAATCTGAGGTAGCACAGCAGTGGAGTTGCTGCGTTACAGCACCAGAGACCCGGGTTTTTGATCCTGACTATGGATGCTGTCTGTACAGAATTTGTACGTCCTCCCCGTGACTGTATGGGTTGGCTCTGGGTGCTGCGGTTTCCTCCCACATTACAAAGATGTGCTGGTGTGTAGGATAGAACTAGTGTATGGGTGAATGTTGGTCGGCATAGGCTTGGTGGGCTGGAGGGCCAGCTTCCATGCTGTATCTCTAAACTAGACTACACTAAACTCAGCAGGTCAGTCAGCATCACTAGAGACCGTGAATAGGTAATGCTGCAGTAGTTATTTTGTAGATGAAAAGGTACCAGTACACATAGCGTTCCTTGGCTTTGGTGTCTACGGCAGTTCATGGACATAGATCATCTGAAGAAGCTACCCCGAGTCACGCATCAACTATCCCAGTTAATTACACCAGTCTTCAAGAATCTCTGCGTGTTAGCCTGACTCACTCCTTTTCTCTGTCTGACTTATTGCCTGGTGAGATATGAACTTGAGTTTCATGTGTCTAGTTTTGACTGAGAGAAAGACAATGTATTTTTTCTAGGAAGTGAGAGATAGTTCAAAAAGGAAGAACAGAGATAAACTGACCCAATAAATGGAATGCAAGTGTATTAATGTACTTATTTTTTCCTTATGTGCTTATGAAAGTGCATGACAATTACATCACATTTGTCACATTGGCCTTCATCGGTCAGAGTATTGAGTATAGAAGATGGGAGATCATGTTGCAATTATATAAAAGGCCACATTAAGAATATTGTGTTCAGTTTTGGGCACCATGTTATAGGAAAAATATTATCAAGCTGGAAAGGTTGCAGAGAAGATTTACGAGGATGTTGCCAGGAATTGAGGACCTGATCTAGAAGGAGAGGATGATGAGGGGTAATCTTATAGGAGTGTACAAAATCGTCACTATGACTTTGACATGAGAGACAGTTTCCAGAGGTACTCTTGGGATTACACACTCTCTGAAAGGAACTGAATGGACATTAAGAATACAAAGAAAAATCAAAAAAAGTACTGAAGAAAAAGCAGAAATAAACCACAAATGCTGGAAATTTGTGATAAGAATGAAAAATGCTGGAAACACCCAAAAGATTTGGCAACGTGTGGGGAGAGATTTACTTTTTGGGTCCTAGATCCTTCAACCAAAGGTCTAGGACCTAATGCAGTCAATGTGATTCTCTCTCCACTGATGTTGCCTGAGCAGCTGAGTGCTTGAAGCTTATTCCATGTTTATTGTAAGGACAACTTACATTTATGTCATTACTTCTATTACCACGGACTAAACCAAAAAAACTTTACAGTTAATTAAAAACTTTTGAACTGCGGTTACAATTTTGATGGGAGGAAATATGTTAGTCAAACTGTACAAAGAGAGCTCTCATGAACCGCAAACATCTAAAGACTGGATTATGTATTTTTGTTGATGTTTATTGGGGGACAGATGTTGGTGAGGATGTTGGGCAGTGCTGGTTCTTCCTTTGAAAAAAGCTAATGGATTGAATTGAATAGAAAGATGCAGCAAGAAACATGTCCTTTGTCCCATCGGGTCCACGACCATCGATGACCCATTCACAGTAGTTCTATATTATCCCACTTTTCCATCCAGACCCTACACACTAGGGGCAATTTGCAGAGGCCAATTAACCCACAAACCTGGATGTCTTTGGGGTGTGGTAGGAAACCAGAGCACCCGGAGGAAATCCACGCGGTCACATGGATAATGTTCATGCTCTGTACAGACAGCAACCGTAGTCAGGATCGAACCCGGTCTCTGGTGTTGAGAGGCAGCAACTTCACCTTTGCGCCAGTGTGGTGTCTTTTTTTATTATTTAGTTTGCTCGATTAAAATTAAAGTAAAATTCAGTTTGCTTAACGTACAATGCAAGTTGGAATAGATAACATTAGTTTGGAAGCTGGAGGAGAACAAATTTTACATTTTGTGTTCAGTTTGTTACTTTGCATAAACATTTGGGGTGATAATCTCCATGTAGGTATACAGCACTTAAACCCCTGATTAGTAAAGGCTCAAATCCACGGTTTCATTGTTGCAGTTATCTTTTGCAGGGGAGGGGGGGAGGTTTGTAGATTGCTACCACATTGCAGAATGAGGACGGATGGCCTTTAATCTCCTGTTTAATTCTGAATGGGAACAAGCCAAAATATGCTGTTAATATATTTCCTTTCTCCGGGGAGCCAATTTTTCTTCCCCAGCATGTTGGCAAGAATTGTGAAATGGTTGGATGGATGTTAAGTAAACATAAGTGCCTGGACTATCTCCCAATGACACTAACAAGGTGGCAAAAAGGAGGGAACGCAGACAAAACAAGACATCGGAGATGACAACCAGACCCCAAACTTGTTAACAAGTTAACCATCCATGAACAAATGCAGAGCCTTGTCGCCTCAGAGAGGGAGGAAGTGGGATTTAAATGAGTAGGCATGTCGTCCTGCTGAATTTCAAAGTTTGTATACTCGTTATCACCGTCCGCCCAGCCAACAATGGACCATTGTGGGCTCCACCTTTCCTTGATTATCGTTGCTGGCTTTGATCTGTCTTTTTGCATATCTTTCATTCAATTTTTCTATGTACCTTTTCGTGTCTCTCGGTTCCCTCTCCCCTGACTCGCGGTCTGAAGAAGGGTCTCGACCCAAAATGTTGCTCATTCCTATTCTCTGGAGATGCTGCCTGACCCGCTGAGGCACACCAGAATATTGTGCTTATCTTCAGATTTAAATGAATCCGTTTCCTCGGTGCAGAATGGTAAGAATTAAAATAATTGATTTTTAATCAAAATAACTTGGTCCTCTTTCCTCCTATCACTCAGAAGGTAGTGGGTATATGGACCGGGCTGTCAGAGGAGTAGTTGACGCAGATACTATAACATTGAAACAAAGAAATATGGAAAATAGAAGCAGGAGTAGGCCATTCGGCCCTTCGAGCCAGTACCGCCATTCAATATGATCATGGCTGATCATCCAAAAATCATTACTCCGTTCCTGCTTTTTCCCCATATCCCTTGATTCCATTAGCCCTAAAAGCTAAATCTAACTCTCTCTTGAAAACATCCAGTGAATTGGCCTCCACTGCCTTCTGTGGCAGAGAATTCCTCAGATTCACAACTCTCTGGGTGAAAAAAAAAGTTCCTCATCTCAGTCCTAAATGGCCTACCCCTTATTCCTAAAGTGTGACACCTGGTTCTGAACTCCTCCAACATGGGGAACATTTTTCCTGCATCTAGCATGTCCAATCTCTTTAGAATTTTAGATTCCCTTTCATCCTTCTAAATTCCAGTGAATACAAGCCCAGTCGATCCATTCTTTCATCATATGTCAGTCCCGCCGTCCTGGGAATTAGTTCAAGTTCAAGTTCACATTTATTGGCAGATGCGGCAATTGGTGCAGTGAAATTTGAGTTACCATACAGCCATACAAATAAAAAGAACACAATACACAATAGAGATTAACATAAACATTCCACCACAGTGGAATCAACATTTCTCACTGGGATGGAAGGCAATAAATTTCAGTCGAAGGTACACAAAATTGCTGGAGAAACTCAGCGGGTGCAGCAGCATCTATGGAGCGAAGGAAATAGGCGACGTTTCGGGCCGAAACCCTTCTTCAGGCCGACTTAGAAAAGAGATGATGAGGAATTTTTTTAGTCAGAGTGTTGTTAATCTGTAGAATTTATTGCCACAGACGGCTGTGGAGGCCAAGTCAATGGGTATTATTAGAAGTCACAAGCCTCTGACTATTGAGTAAGCCAGTTCTGAATCCAAACGACAAAGTCACCATGGATCCCCATGCATCTTAATCCTCTGGATCAGTCAACCAGGAAGGACTTTATCAAATCAATCAAATCAGACTGAAGAAGGGTTTCGGCCCGAAACGTCGCCTATTTCCTTCACTCCATAGATGCTGCTGCACCCGCTGAGTTTCTCCAGCAATTTTGTGTACCTTCGATCTTCCAGCATCTGCAGTTCCTTCTTGAACAATAAATTTCAGTCATCTTCCTCTTTGTTCACCCATGTTCGGGGCCTTTGAACCCTCCACAGTCGCTGCTACGGACAGCCCGATGTACAGCCCGCTCGTCGGGATGATCGAAACTCCGGCGTTGGAACGGTATGGAACACACTCTGCGGCTTGTAGTTTCCGAATCGGCCGCTTCTTACCGGAGACCGCGGCTTCCGAAGTCCACAGGCCCCGCTGGATGGAGCTCCAACACTGGCGATCCTCGGCAAGGGATCGTCCCGCTCCACGATGTTAAAGTCAGCGCCGCGCCCAGCGGCTAGAAGCTCCGCAGCCCACAGCTCCACGGTGTTAAAGTCAGCAGTCCCCGCGAGACGGAGCTCCAACTGGCGATCCCCAGCAAGGAATCGCCCTGCTCCTTGATGGTAATTCTGCTCTGCGCCTGCTGCTGAAACTCTGGTCTCTGGGCCGTTCTCTGGTAGGAAAGGCCATGCCAATCGAGTTGGTAGGCCGCGAGGGGGGGGGGGGGGGGGGGGGCGAAGATGTGACTCGGAGAAAAGACGCATCTCCGTCCAGGTAAGTGACCACAAAACGTTTTCCCCCTATTCCCCCCCCACCACCCCTCACATAAGACATACTAAGAAACATCAAAACATACATTGAGACACACTAAACATAACAAACAGGGTGAAAGGACTAAAGAGTTGCTGGCGAGGCTCCACCTGATTAACCTGGTGAACCTACGCTACACTCCCTGAATAGCAAGAATGCCCTTCCTCAAATTAGGAGACAATTCTCCAAGTGCGGTCACACCAGGGCCCTGTAAAACTGCACGTTCCTCCTTGCTCCTAAACTCAAATCCTATCGCTTTGAAGCCAACATGCCATTAGCTTTCTTCACTGCCTGCTTTACCTGCATGCTTACTTTCAGTGATTGATGAACAAGGAATCCCAGGCCTCGTTGCATCTCCTCTTTTCTAATCTGACACCATTCAGATAATAATCTGCCTTCTTGTTCTTGCCACCAAAGTGAATAACCTCACATGCATCTGCCCACTCACCGAACCTATCCAAGTCGCCCTGCAGCCTCATAGCATCTTCCACGCAGCTCACACTGCTCACATTTCTCCTCGTATCCTTTCTAAAGGTAAGCCCTTTTATTCTAAGGCTATGCCCTATGATCCTTGACTGTCCCACTAGTGGAAACATCCTCTCCACATCCACTCTATCCAGGCCGGTGGTGAATCTATGTGGTGAATCTTTGGAATTCATTTGCCACAGAAGGCTGTGGCGGCCAAGTCTGTGGATATTTTTATGGCAGAGATAGATAGATTTTTAATTAGTACGGGTGTCAGGGGTTATGGGGAGAAGGCAGGTGAATGGGGTTAGGAAGGAGAGATAGATCAGCCATGATTGAATGGCGAAGTAGACTTGATGGGCCGAATGGCCTAATTCTACTCCTATCACTTATGACAACACTATTCACAAGCTCCACTTGGTGACCAGGCACCATCCTCCTGTCTGCTCCACCATTGAGGTCTTCTTCTTGCTTTGCTTTGTCAGGGACCTCCCCCTCGGCCTGCCCACCCAGGGTGACCACATAAGAAGTACAGTTCCACACGGTTTAGCCCTCAGGACCTCGTTCACATGCAGGTTTCTACAAGCGACTCTAGGAGAAGCACCATTGTGGTATGACTTTCAACATGCGGCAGAATGTTTAATCGGGGATAGATAAAGAAATTTATTCGGGCAGTATTCATTCCCTCCCCAGATGCTGCATGATCCGCTGAGTTCCTCCAGCACTTTATGTTTTGCACAAGATTCCAGCACCTGCAGTTCCTTGTTTGTTTGGCTGGGTTGGAGGGCTTTAGTTACAATGAGAGATTGGATAGACTATTCTCAGTCAAAGTGCGAAGCAAACCGAAATGTCACCTATCCACGTTCGCCAGAGATGCTGCCTGATCTGCTGAGTTACTCCAGCATTTTGTGTCTTTTTTTACATTGAAGAACTAACTTTATTATCAGACACACATGAGGTGATCAGATCGGGTAGACGCAGTGTCTCTTGCCCAGGGTAGGGGAATCAAAAACCAGAGGACATAGGTTCAAGATGAGGGTGGGAAAGATTTAATAGGAACCTGAGGGGCAATGTTTTTACACAAAGAGTGCTGGGAGTATGGAATGAGCTGCTGGAGGAGGTAGTTGAGGCAGGTACTATCGCAATGTTTAAGAAACATTTAGACAGGTACATGGATAGGGTAGGTTTAGAGGGATATGTGCTATACGCAAGCAGGTGGGACTAGTGCAGATGGTTGGCGTGGGCAGGTTGGGATGAAGGACCTGTTTCCATGCTGTATTACTCTACGACTATGACCCAAGAAACTGCAGATGCTGGAATCTTGAGCAAAACATAAAGTGCTGGAGGAACTCAGTGGGTCAGGAGGCAGTAAACGGGCAAATTTTCAGATCGGGATAGATTTTATATCGGTGCAAATATTGAGGGGGGAGATTGCACCTGTGTGGATGTGGAAGAGATGGGGAAAATAATCTGCAGAACAATGAAAACAATGGAGAGAAGAAGACAAAAGGCCCAGCTGTCTGGAATACAGTTTACAGAATGCTAATCTGGGCAATGCTTTGTCATATAAATCGTGTTTGATCTCCACTTATAAATATTGCACTGAAACCAGGGATGGAAGTGAGTCTGTGTCATATGCGTTAAACCACTTAAGAACAAAATTAAAATCTGCACACTTTAGCAGAACACTGAGCTACCAAAAGCTAAAGATCTGACAGAAAGCCTCCAAAGCCAGACGGCATTTATAATAAACGTGTCGATGTAATCAAATAACAGGCTTGGGGGTTGTCACTCTGAATCTTTATACTAATACATGTGGCGATTCACAAATATCTTCAGGTACCCCTCACCCGCATCTTCCTATCGTTTCTGGAGGACATGGATAGGTAACATTTCGGGTCGGAACCCAACCCGAAACATTGCTGATCCATGTTCGCCAGAGATGCTGCCGGACCCACTGAGGTACTCCATCTTTCGCTGGCGGTTAGTTGAGGCAGGTACTATCACAATGTTTAAGAAACATTTGGACAGGTACATAGATAGGACAGGCTTAGAGGGATATGGGCCAAAGGCAGGCAGGTAGGATTAGTGCAGATGGGCATGTTGGTCGTTGTGAGCAGGTTGGGCCGAAGGGCCTGTTTCCATGCCGTATAACTGTGATTCTAGGACACTTTATGGCTTTATTTGTAAACCAGCATCAGTAGTTCCTTGTTTCTTTACTTCTCTCTCGCCCACTCACCTCTTTTCCTGGTTTCTCTTCCCGACCACAATTAATCTGAAGGTCCCGATCTGAAACATCACATCTATTTTCTCCAGAGATGCTGCCTGACCTGCAGAGTTCCTCCAGCACTATGTACTTTGCTCAAGTTTCCAGCAGTTCCTTGTGCCTTCAGTTTCATTGCAGTTGTCAGAGTCCATTGTTACTGCTGATGCACTTGGATTTAGACTTTAGAGATACAGTGTGAAAACAGGTCTTTTTGCCCACCAAGTCCATGCCAACCAGTAATTCTCCCGTACCCGAACACCATCCAACACACTTGGGACAATTTACAATTTTACCAAAGCATATTAACCTACAAACGTGTATGTCTTTGGCATGTGGGGGAAAAACCGAAGCACCCGGAGAAAACCCACACGGTCACAGGGAGAATGTACAAACTCTGTACAGGCAGCAAACGTAGTCAGGCTTGAACCCGGGTCTCTGGTGCTGTAAGCCAGCAACTCTATCTCTGTGCCACCGTGCCGCCTACTATTGAGTGAACCCTGGGCAACATTTATCTTATTTGATCACCAGAATTCAGACCAGACTGGGAATTTGAGAAGGAGATTCTTCCCAGAGGCCATTAGGACTGTAAACTCCTATCTCACCAGGGACTAAATTTACTGTACCAATTTACTGTTGTGTGGTGTCTTTTTAAAATTGCTGTTTTTTCTTTTTTTTCCTCCCACAAATATGTAATATGTGATTCTGTTCCATTCTGTTTTGTAGTTTTTTTTGCACAATCCGCAAGCATTGCCACTTTTCATTTCACTGTACATCTCGTATGTCTATGTGATGAATAAACTTGACTTGACTTGAATGCATAGCCTCTGCCACATCAAGTGTACCACAAATGTTGGAACCTGTACTTAATAGATGCAGACTGATAAAGCTTCATTAAAATAAACTGCCTTCCCTCCTAAGACACAATCCAGGCCGCAATAAAATTTCAAATTGTAAAAATATTCATACACCAATGCATATTCTTGTTAATAGATAAAACCGCAACAAATTGCAGAGAGTTGTAGATGCAGCCTAGTCCATCGCACAGACTAAAATCCCCACATCAACTCCATCTACACTTCACGCTGCCTCAGGAAAGCAGTCAACATAATCAAAGACCTTTCCCACCCCAGTCATTCCTTCTTCTCTCCTCTCACATTGGACAGAAGATAAAAAAGCTTGAAAGCGCGCGCCACCAGATTCAAGAACAGCTTCTTTACTTCTGTTATCAGACTACTGAACGATCCTTTGGGCATAGCCTAGAAGGCAGGGCGTAGGTTTAAGGTGAGAGGTGCAAACTTTAGAGGAGATGTGTGGGGAGGGTTTTTTTTACATAGAGAATGGTGAAGTGCATGGAACAACGTTGCCAGTGATGGTGGTGGAGACAGATACGATAGTGGCATTAAAAGGCTTTTAGATAGGCAAGTAGGGGATGGAGTGATATCTATCACGTGCCGGCAGATGAACACATCAACACCTCTGCTTCCATAGAAGATTGAGGAGATTCGGTATGTCGACGAATATGCTCTTGAACTTCTACAGGTGTACAGTGGAGAGCATCTTGACTGGTTCGGCAACTCGTACGCCTTGGAACCAAAGGAGACTGCAAAAAGTGGTGAACACTGCCCGGTTAGTCACAGATACTGATCTCCCCACCGTCGAACGGATGTACAGGAGTCGCTGCCTCAAAAAGGCAGCCAGCATCATCAGAGACCCACACCAGCCTGGCTCTCATTTCACTCCAGCCATCGGGAAGAAGATTGGAAAGCTTGAAGACTGTAACGTCCAGGTTCAGGAGCAGTTTCTACCCAATAGAACATTAGGCTATTGAATACTACAAACTCCAACTGCCTCGATTGTACTCGGGACTTGGGTTTCCTTTTGTTTTTTTGCACTATATTCTTTTTTCTTAATTATTGAATGTCTTGTTGTTTCTTATTTTATCTACTGAGTACTCTGGTTATTGTGTTTTATGTTATGCTGCTGCAAGTATAGATTTCATTGTTCCATTTTGGGACATATGACAATAAAACACTCTTGACTGTTGATGTTTGGATTGGCTGTTGTGGGCCGAAGGGCCTGTTCCTCTGCTGTGCTGTTCTACATGTTGTAGTTTCCAATAGGCATTGAAAAAGATAATGTGGAATTTTATCGCTTCCCAATACAAGCCAAAACACATATTTGCCTCTGATAATTGCGAATAATATTGCTTTTATTAGTTCATACAGAACGAGATCAAAGTGGGTAGTGGTTACATCTGAGGGTGTTGTTAAATGGCCTTGGATCAATGCACAGGTGCACTTTCACAATTCCTTTCATTAATTATCATCCAGCCAATACTTTGCATGGATTTTCCTAGCCTCTTTGATGTTGCACTTCATGGCCCTTGTGATAAAAAAGCCCCAAATGCTATTGGCAAAACAACAGTAGAGACCGGGGATCTGTAGTTAAAACAAAGGTGTCAATTTTACTTTTCGTGCTGGGGTCACAGAATCTAATACTTACCAAACACATTCAGTTGCCGAGGGACAGTTTCATCTCACTGTTTGGCTTTCTGACTTACTGCGGGAAGCAACTGAGACATGCGCAGTAAAATGTAGATATAAGGAACTGCAGATGCTGGTTTACAAAAAAAAGACGCAAAGTGTTGGAGTAAACTAGACTCTCTCCCCAACTCTCTTTTCCAGCTTTCTCCCCCCCTATTACAATCAGTCTGAAGAAGGGTCCCGGCCTGAAACGTTGCCTGTCCATTCTCTCCACAGAGGCTGCCGGACCTGATGAGTTCCTCCTGCACTATTTTGCTCAAGATTCATTCACATATGCCCTCAGTGCATCTGTCCATCCATGAAAACAGCACAGGAATAGTCACCAAAGGTCTATTGACCCCTTTCCAGTTGAGCATTTGTCCTACATCTAAAGCACCATTTCAATATCCTTAATGGAAACCGGAGCACCTGGAGGAAACCCACGAGGTTACAGGTGTGTTCAACACAGACATTGTGGGCCGAAGGGCCCGTTTGTGTGCTCTATGGTAAGAATCGTCCTATCACAAGCAGAGAGCAGTGCTGAACTACTATCTCTTTGGTGACCCTCGGACTAGCCTTGATCGGACTTTGCTGGCTTTATCTTGCACTAAACATTATTCCTTATCATGTATCTACACACTGTAAATGGTTCGATTGTAATCACGTATTGTCTTTCTGCTGACTGCATATCACGCAACAAAAGCTTTTCAGTGTCCCTCGGTCCACGTGACAATAAACTAAGCTGTTCTTTGTTCTATGGTTTTGTTCTAATGTGCAAACTCCAACACCTGATGAGGTCAGGATTGAACCCAGGTCTCTAGCACTGTGAGGTAGTGGCTTTACCAGCTGCACCTCTGTGCCGTTTGTTGTTGAGGCAAGTGCAGTAACAACATTTGGGTACTTGGATAGATACAAGGGTAGGAAAGATTTGGAAGAATATGAGTGAATTGTGGGTTAATGGGATTAATAATATTGAGAACCATATTCTGCACTCTGCATCTTCCCCTTGGCTCTGCCTATTATACTTGAGTTTGACGTGATTATGTTTAGGTATAGTATTATCTGATCAGTTTGAATAACATGCACAACAAAGCTTTTCGCTGTACCTTAGTACACATGATATAAACCAACGCCTAATGCTAAGATAGGCCATCTTGGTCGGCACGCTTAAGTTGGGCCAAAGGGAGTATTTCCGTGCTGTACGATTCCTTAAACATTAAAACCACTGATGTGAAAATGAAGCAACCGAAAAGAAAAGCAGAGTCCAGGATTTGTGCTGCTGCAGCTTGGAAAAGCAGTAATGTTCTGTCCTTGGCTTGTTATCCAAAATGCCACTGATGCATAAAGAAGAACAAGAACCTCTTGTTCTGCTTCAGTTCCCAGCCTCTGGTAAAATTTTGGAGCTAATCAGTTACCTGATACAAGTTACAAAACAATTTTCATTTCCCCAAGTGCAAATTTGATTAACAACCAAATATCTCTTGCAGTGAAAGGCTGTTGTATATAGTAACTTATTGGATTAAACTGTGCTGGAAACATTCAATTAGCAAAAGGCAGCCTAAAATTATTTTGATCGTAGAAGCAGAGAAAGGTTATGTATACACAAAAAAAACATAAGTTGCTGATCTTAGCAGGTCAGGCAGCATCTCTGGAGAACATGATTAGGTGACGTTTCGGGTTGGCACCCTTCTTCAGACTGATTGGGTTGGTGGGGAGAGGGGAGGGGGAGGAAACTAGAAAAGAGGTGGGGTGGGACAAAGCTTGGCATAAAGAAGGAGTCTGAGGGTAGAGACCCTACCCAAAACATGTCTGAAGAAGGGTCCCAACCCAAATGTGTGTCTGAAGAAGACTCCCGACTCAAAACATCAGTCTAAAGAAAGGTCCCGATCTGAAAAGTCAGTCTGAAGAAGGGTCCTGAACTAAAACATCACATCTATTTTCTCCAGAGTTGTTGCCCGACTCATTGAGATACTCCAGCACTTTGTGGCTTTTTTTGTTAACCCGCATCTGCGGTTCCTGGTTATACCTAGTACAACCATAGTCATGGGTATAGTTCTTGGAAGGGAGCTCTGAATTATGTTTCATGTGACTTCAACAGTGGCAATTGAATAAATGGGACATTTGCATTGAATTATTGAGTTATTTGTGACAAAGCTTACACTGAAAGGGAGAGATGAGATGAAGTGACAAAGTGTACACCTTTTCATATTGACAGATGCGGTATCCGATGCAGTTAAGCTGAGGTTCTCGCAGGCAAATTATCAGATGTACGCAGAGACTTGGTGATGACGCAGGTCTGAACTAACCAAGCGGTAATTGATACATTTTTTTGGGTAGAGATTGAAAGGCTTTCCGAATGGATGGATAATGTGATTAGTGGACTCCAGGGGAGAGCTCCAATGCATTCTTTTCAATGTAAAGCAAGCACTTGAGGAAAAATCTGAAGAACAATGAGCCCAAAAGAAAGAAAGAATGAGTTTAAAAGGAGACAGAAAAAAAAATTCATTGACAAAAGGGAAAAAACTGAAGCTGTCTTCGACAGACACAGAAATCTAGAAACCTGACTAAGCCAGTTTATAGTTTTGAAAACACAAAGTGCTGGAGTAACTCAGCGGGCAAGGCTGCATCTCTGGAGAACGTGGATAGGTTATGCTTTGGGATGAGATCCTTCTTCAGATTGATTGTAGGGGGGTAGAACAGGATGAGGTAGATAGCTGAAAGAGAGGAGGGGCAGGATGTAATAGTCTAAATTACAAGCCTAGCATGTAATAGTCCAAAATGTGCAGGAAGGAACTGCAGATACTGGTTTATAGCAAAGATAGACACAAAATGCTGGAGTAATTCAACGGGTCAGGCAGCATCTCTGGAGAAAAGGAATAGGTGATATTTCATGTCTGAAGAAAGGTTCCGACCTAAAACATCACCTATTCCTTTTCTCCAGAGATGCTGCCTGACCCCTGAGTTGCCACAGTATTTTGTGTCTATCTAGGCCAACACAGGTGTGGGGTTTTTTTTTTGACAGGCTGATGATTGGACAAAAGCCAGAGATGAAAAGACAGAAGGTGTGAGACCAAAGGATTGAAGAGTTGCAAATCATCAAGCGAGAGGAAGGAATTCAGGTGGAAGGGGAGAAATAGATGTGAAGGGGAGGGTAGCCTAGTCCTGCCCCTATTTTCTTACCTTCAAGGAAAGCCTGAACACAGAGGTTGCTAATCCTTACCTCGTCATAGATCCGGTTACGAGATCAATTAAATCAGGATGGAATATGACACGAAACAAAAAAGATGCTTGCCTTCATCAGCCAGGCTTTCAGTATAAGAGTCAGGAAGTCATGTTGCAGCTTTATAGAGCTCTGGTTAGGCTGCATTGTGTGCAGTTCTGGTTGCCCCATCACAGGAAGGTTGTGGAGGCTTTGGGTGCAGATGAGGTTTACCAGAAAGTTGCCAGGATTAGAATTTCCTCAATAGTGCTGGAGGTTGAGGGGAGACCTGATAGAAGTCTATCAAATTATGAGAGGCATAGATAGAGCACAGTCAGAAACTTTTTCCCAAGATGGAAATGTCAAAGACTAGAGAGGTAGCTGTAAGGTCAGAGGAGGAAAGTTTAAGTTAGGTCCCGTGTTCACACGGGAGGGCTGGTCCCCCAACGCAATTTTCCACCTCTCCACCAATTCCAATATTGGTGGCCAGTGGGGGAGGGGCTTTCTGGAGCGCTAGTATGGGTGTTGTGGGCCGAAGGGACTGGTTTCCAGAGGGCTAGCTAGTATGGACATTGTGGGCCGAATGGATTCTTGGGCTGGCAGCTCAGTCACTTAGGCCTGGTGGGCAGGCAGCTCAGTAATTCAGGGCTGGTGGGCTGGCAGATCAGTCACTCAGGACTGGTGGGCTGGCAGTTCACTCACGGATATTCCTTGAAAATCCATTTCAAGCAGAGTGCAGGCCACCACATTCAATTTCATAGCATTTCAAACAAAGTGCAGGCCACCACATTTAATTTCATAGCATTTCAAGCAGAGTGCAGGCCACCAAATTGCCAAACAACTCATTGCATTGTCATTAAGGACTAACAAATTATTTATTGCAAGTACATTGCAGACTCACAGTTCTGTTGATTCACAGCTTAGAATCATAGAAAATAGGTGCAGTAGTCCATTCGGCCCTTCAAACAGTTGTGGACTCTCCCTCGCGATCTTCCAGAGTGACTGACTCACGCCCAGGCATCCAGAGTTTTATAGTCCTGCCCCCCGGATCGTGGTGATTGACAGGCAAGAGGACCAATCAGCTGATCTCAAGATTTTTTAAACACTCATAACGTTTTAATTTTTTCATCGATCGGAAAAATCCTCGGTGCTGGCTCAGCGGAGGAGTGCGAGTAAGATGGTCAAAAACATTGCGATATAGGGTAGCGTTTTTTCTGAAATCAATGTACAGCGCAGGCTGGAAGTGGTTAAAATGAGACTTTTAGTTATTATAGATAGATGTGTAGGGCAAATTTTTTTTATACAGAGGGTGGTGGTCAAGACATACATGATAGTGGTGTTAAAGAGGGTTTTGGATACATGAATATGCAGGGAATGGAGGGATGTGAATCATATGCTGGAAAAGGAGGTTTGTTCAACTTGGCATCATGTTTGGTACAGACATTGCGAGCTGAAGGGTGTGTTCCAGCTAGGTACTGTTCTATGTTCATCTTCTGTCTTGAAAATGGTCCCAATTACAGTATTTTCAAGGTCTCCTGCCTTCTCCTTTTTCCAGGTGTGGGTTAGTCACAGAGTCACAGAATTGTACAGCGTAGAAACAGGCTCTTCGGCCCAAATAACCCCCACCAACCAACATGTCCCACCTACACTAGTGCCACCCTCTTGTGTTTGGCCCACATCTCTCTAAACCAGTCCTGTCCATGTACCCGTCTAAATGTTTCTTAAACGTTGTGATAGTCCCTGCCTCAATTACTTCCTTCAGCAGCTCGTTCCATACACACACCACCCTTTGTGTAAAAAAGTTACCCCTCAGGTTCCTATTAAATCTTTTCCCCCTCACCTTAAACCCATGTCCTCTGGTTCATGATTCCCCTACTTTGGGCAAGAGAGTCTGTGTGTCTAGCCGATTTGGGTGCAGAACTTGTGTACTTATTGTCAAATTTTCTTGCGGCAAAATTTTAGAGGTTTAGCCAAGCCACATTCTCCTCACACTTTTATTTTTGCAAATGGCCTTGCAATTGGCAAATGACCTTTTTTGACTTCTTATTGGTGCGTTAAATGTTTGGTCAATCTAATTAAAATAATTACTCTAAAATCTATATTTGCAGTGAGCCTTTTCATCTACTCATGCACTTTGAGAAATCAATGGTGTAGCCACAGATTAGAGAAATGCATGGCAGTGCATAGAATACCCGCGCCAGACACCTAACAAATGGAACTGCATCCCGTTAAGACCTCAGTTGCAGTGGAAACTGTCTACAGAACACTGATGAACACTTTTGGGCAGGAACAGTGCTGAAGTAGTGCAGCTGGAAACTACTGCCTCGTAGCATCAGAGACCCTGGTTCTATCCTGACCTCAGGTGCCGTCTGAGTGTGGAGTTTGCACGTTTTTCCTGCGTCCATGCTGACCATCGATCACCCGTTCACACTGGTTGCGTGTTATCACAGTTTCACATCAATTCAATTCACACTAGGGTCAATTTACAGAAGCCAATCAACCTACAAACATGCATGTCTTTGGGATTTGGGAAGGGCTTGGAGAGAACCCACATGGTCACAGGAAGAATGTACAAACTCCGTACAGATAGTACCCGAGGTCAGGATTGCACTCTGGCACTGTGAGGCAGCAGCTCTACCGCTGCGCCACCACTCAGTTGCAGACTAATTTGTGGTTAACTTTCCGTGAACAAAATCTAGATATAGATTTATAGATCTATCAGGTAACCCCATTGTTAAGAGGCAAGGTTGATATTTTCCTTAAGACTCTTTAAATACTTTCTTGTGCAAGAACAATACTTCTGGATCAAAGAAAATATTTTTGATATGAAGAATCACACATTATGTGCAGCCATCTTAAGTTAGTTTAGTTCCTTGAGAGAATTCCCATCAGCATCGGTGATTTCAAGTGTATTTCCTGATTATTCTGTATCTTCTCTCTTTCTATTTTTTTCTTGTTTTTTCTCTTTATGTACAACTACTACGGACTGACGCAAAACTGCATTTCGTTGTACTGATACTTGTATTTGTGCGATGACATTAAAGTTGAATTGAATTGAATTGAAAAAGTGAAAATCTACCATATAATATCGGGATCACTCTTCCCCAAAGAGCACTGATTTATGAAATTACCGAGTGCGAGAACTTACAGCATTTAGGTTCAACATATTGGAAATATGGTCTCAATAAGTTTGATCAAGAATAATTTGAGTATAATGCGATCCTTCTGACCTCAATCTGTAAGTTGATATTTCAGTAGCTTAAATAGATGAAATGCATTTAGAGTTACACAAAGCTTTGCAAATTCCTAGTAAATGTAAATCTTACTTTCTACTGGGAAATTAGATCAAATGCTGGATTTCATTCTTTGAAACAGTATTTTATTTTAGTCGAATAAAATAAAGAAAACTTTGCGATGGAAAATGTAGTGAGCAAACCTGAAAATTAAATTAAACTTGAAACTTGAAATCACCGATGCTGATGGGAATTATCTCAAGGAACTAAACTAACTTAAGATGGCTGCACATAATGTGTGATTCTTCATATCAAAAATATTTTCTTTGATCCAGAAGTATTGTTCTTGCACAAGAAAGTATTTAAAGAGTCTTAAGGAAAATATCAACCTTGCCTCTTAACAATGGGGTTACCTGATAGATCTATAAATCTATATCTAGATTTAGTCACCTGCATTAATTCATATTGGAGATCTTTGCAATCATGGTTCCTGCAATCAGACAAAGATAAATAACAGTAGCACAGCGGTAGAGTAGCTGTCTTACGGCGCCAGAGGCCTGGGTTCGATGCTGTCTACGAGTGCCGTCTGTATGGAATTTGTACATTCTCCCACAGGCTATTGTTGTGCTCTGCCTCTTCCTTTCTTCTTCCCCCCCCCCCACCCCCCCCCCCATCAGTCTGAAGTAGGGTCTCGAACAAAAACGTCACCTATTCCTTCGCTCCATTGATGCTGCCTCACCCGCTGGGTTTCTCCAGCATTTTTGTCTAGTTGACTGTTGGTTTATGTAAATGGGACTGGGTATAAGCTTAGAACCCAACGGCATGTACATTAAATTCATCAATCTTAGGTAATTAACCTACAAACACTACCAACCCACCCCCCTCCAACTTCTTCCCCTTCCCTGTTCCCTGCACACCCATTTCTCCCTTTCCCCCTGCCCTTCCACCTATAATTCCTTGCAATCAGTTCACATTTTGCACCTCTTCTTACAATTGTTGTCATTTTATTTCTGTCCGTGTCCAACCATCTACTAATCAAAATCCCCTACCTCATCTGTCTCCATCTATTACTTACCATGTTTTGTCCTGTCCCCCCCGCTTCTCTTCCAGCTTTCTCCCCCCACTACAATGTCTGAAAAAAGCCCTGAACCAAAACGTCGCCTGTCCATGTTCTCCAGAGATGCTGCCTGACCCGCTGAGTTACTGCAGCACTTTGTGTCTTTTTTCCAAATGGAAGGAGGATGTTTTGCTGGTCCAGCCTATTCTGTCTTTCAATATTTTAGTTGCTTTATCTTCCTTTCCTATTGTTTGTTTGCCTGGGAAAAATCTCTTCATTTCAAAAATGATTAAGTCAGTTTGTACTCATTGCTTACTATGGAATTGCACTTTCAAATAAGTTTTCGAATTTCTATCCAGAATGACTGATTTTAAAGATCATTTCCTCTTTCCATCAGGTTCCAAGTTGGCAAGTTTCTAAGGCAACTAAACCAACATAAGCTGGCTGCACATAATGTGTCATTCTTCATTTAAAAAACCCGGTTTCTTTGCACACGATGTATTGTTCTTGGTTAAAAAGAATTCAAAGATCTGGGGATCTGGTAGGAATGGCACAGAATACATCACAATCCTACCAAAATACAGAGTAGGGCAGGGGGGTATATTCTCTCTTACACTATATCTGTTCCTAACTCACACAAAACCAAATTCAAGAGCAAAATGCTGCTTCCTTTTGTAATTTGGACCGAATCAGAATACTTTACTCGGTTCAGTCAATGTTTTTGAGCTGAGTGATACTATTCCAAAAGAAAAACAAGCTCAGGAGGGTTCAGGACATTCCTGCATATTTGGATACCAAAGCTCTTTATTTTCATTTCTTGGAATTGTCATTTCTCAAGACAGGATGCTCTGGTGCTGATTATAAACAACTCTTGTTCAAAGCAGTGAACCCAGTTAACAATTCTCAATATCTAACGCCTCTCTTGCCATGCTTTAAACTGTGGCTAATACTGGGCAGAGTTGTGGATACCGCCCGGTCTCTCACACAGATCAGAATCCTCCGTCACTGATTCCATCTACACTTCATGCTGCCTTGGGAAAATAGCAAACAAAATCAAAGACTCGGTCATTCCATCTTGTCCCTGTTCCCATCCAGCAGAAGGTGCAGGGGTTTGAAAGCACACACCACCAGACTCAGGAACAACTCAGAGGTGGCACAGTGACACAGTGGTGGAGCTGCTGCCTTACAGCATCAGAGACCTGTGTTCGATCCAGGCTACAGTGCTGTCTGCAGTTTGTACCTTCTCCCTGTGACCACGCGGGTTTTCTCCAGGTGCTGCGGTCTCCTCCCAAACTTCAAAGAGATACAGGTTTGTAGGTTAATTGGCTTCTGCAAATTGGCCCTAGTGTATAGGTCAGTGCGGACTCGGTGAGCTGAGGCCCCAGTTTCCGCACTATATCTCTAAAGTCTGAGGTAAAGTCGAAAGCTTAGTCCCCTCCTTCATCAGACATCGGAACCGTCTTGCATAAGCAAGGGTGCAGTCCCGATCTTTCAATCTATCTCATTGTGGACATTGGACTTTTTCTCTGGAACTTTAGTGCTACAATGTTGTAAGACTATGCTCTGCATTCTGGTATCTTTCTCTCTGCTCAACCTGTTGTACTTGTGTATGGCTTAATTCCATTTGAGTATTATAGTATTATTATCTGATTGGATAGCATGTAAACAACGTTCTACACTGTATCTCAATACACATGACAATGATAAACCAATACCAGGACATGCCTAAGAGCTCTGCTTCTAGAGCTGCAAATATCGGTTCATGGCCCTTCCATAAAGTGGCTGGTTTCTGTTCAGTGCTCCCAAGACTCATCTCACTCACTCTGATGGTTACACACCATGGTATTCCATTTGCCACGTTATCAGTGGAAGCTTTAGATCAACGAACAGCTGATTTAAGTGTCATTTACTATGGCAAAAATATATCTAGAAGCCAATACTGAGTCAGAGTTGGAGACACACAACACGGTAACGGGCCCCTCGGCCCAACTCGTCCATGATGCCCCATCTAAGCTTGTCCCATTTGCTCACGTTTGGCTCACATTCCTCTAAACCATCCCTATCCATGTACCTGTCCAAATGTCTTTTAAATGCTGTTATTGTACCCGCCTCACCAACCTCCTCTAGCAGCTTGTTCCATACACTCACCAGCCGTTAGTGAAAACGTTGCCCCTCAGGATTCATTTATCTTTCCCCCATCACCTTATACCTATGTCCTCTGGTTCTTGATTCCCCAACTCCGGGTAAAAGACTGCGTATTCAGCCTGTCTATACCCGTCATGATTTTATACACCGTTATGTGATCACCACTGAGCATCCTGCAGTTTCTATCTGATTCTTAAAGCATCAATGTTATACACAGCAAACTAACACAAAACAATACATTGAGCTGAACCCATGTGGAGCACAAAACATGACAGCCATAAAAACAGGAATAAAGTTTATTGTATTTTTTCCCCCAATAGTCAGGATCGAACCCGGGTCAATAGACAATATGTGCAGGAGTAGGCCTTTCGGCCCTTCGAGCCAGCACCGATTCACTGTGATCATGGCTGATCATCCGCATTCAGTACCCCGTTCCTGCCTTCTCGCCATATCCCCTGACTCCGCTATCTTTAAGAGCTCTATCTAACTCTCTCTAAGGCATCTAGTGAATTGGCCTCCACTGCCTTCTGAGGCAGAGAATTCCACAGATTCACAACCCTCTGTGTGAAAAAGTGTTTCCTCATCTCCATTCTAAATGGCCTGCCCCGAATTCTTAAACTCTCGCTGGCACTATCAGGCGGCAACTCTACCGATGTGCCGCCCTTTCTGTCGTGAAGAAATTCCACAATGAAAATGTCTTCATGATTAATATTAGGGAGGGGTGGAGATTGGGCACCAGGAGCTCTGACAACAAGAGGAGGAACATAAACGACTGCTGTGCAGTTTTATTTCTGCCAGAGGTCAGAATGCCTCAGGAGTAGATGTACAAAGGGCGTATTTACTTTCAAGGTGGAATGTTCTACACTCCAAACTAACACAAAATCTTCACATTGAGGGTGAAATCTAAACTGTGGAGCATCAAAACATGACTGAGCCATAAAAATCCTGAATAAAGTTTATCTGTATTTTTTTTTTTTTTCTGCCCGATAGTCAGGATCGAAGCCCGTGTGCGAGGTGGTAGACAATCCAGTGCGATCAGTAGCCTTTCGGCCCTTCGAGCCAGCGACCGAGGTAGGCACTGTGATCATGGCTGATCTTTCCGCATTCAGTTCCCCATTTGCCTCCTTGTAACCTTAGCAATAAGTCCCCTGAAGGCTTCCCGCTATCTGCCAGAGGTGCTCAATCACTAAGATGTCTCTTGAAAGCGTGATCTAGTTTATCTTGGCCAAATTCACTGCCTTGGCCAGAAAGAGAGGCAGGAGAATTCCACTTAGATTCGCAACCCTCTGTGGGAAAAAAAGAATGCAAGATCTCCATTCTAAATGGCATAGCCCCAAAAATCTTAAACTGGCGCTGTAGAACTGTCAGGCGGCAACTCTACCGATGTGCCACCCTTTCTGTCGTGAAGAAATTCCACAATGAAAATGTCTTCGTGATTAATATTAGGGAGGGGTGGAGATTGGGCACCAGGAGCTCTGACAACAAGAGGAGGAACAAAACTACGTGCTGTGCCCCGTTTTGTTTTGTGCCAGAGGTCAGAATGCGTGGAAGGAGTAGATTGTACAAAGGGCCATTTAACTTTCACCCGTGGAGATTTTATGCAAACTGTTCTCAACCGACCACATCGTAATTTACGAAGAGATCTTCACCCTCTATGGGATGTGGGATCTAACACTTGTGGGACCCCATGTCACAGACTGAACATGCATTTCACACAGATATTGCCTAAATAATCACTGGAAAGTTTCTCTAGAAGTTTTTGAGTTTTTGATGCCCAGCACGAGAAAGATATCCGCAAGCCCCATTTTGCGAGATTGGTGCAGCTTCAACAACATTTTCGAAACTTCATTAGCCAGAGTATTGTCCCACTCATCGAGTGGGGTAGACTTAAGAGGACTTGTCGTTCTTTTCCTGCCTCTCAACTTCATGTGTTTGCCTCCTTGTAACCTTAGCAATAAGTTCAACAATAAACTGAAGGCTTCCAAGTAGATTTGCCATGGGTGCCAAGCACTGGAAGATGTTCTCAGTGAAACTTGCGTGATGACAACTTTAGTCTTGGCCAAATTCAATCAGGGTCCTTGGCCAGAAAGAGACTTTTGTGCCCGTAAAGTTTCTCCAATACTGTACTTGGATTTACATTTTAGAACTGGGGCTACACAGTAACATAGAGTGAATAGAGCAAGATCACGCAAGAGGTGAGAATAAGAAGGATAGTTGGTTAAAAAAATCCGAGTGAAATTGGGGCAGTCCTTGTAGAAATTTGCCAGACTCAGTTGAGCTAGGTATCAAATGAAATAAATGCTGAGCTACATGAACACAGCCTGGCGTATTTTTCAATTTTCCAATCTAATAGATCTCTCGAAGCAACAGTCTAGATTGCTTCGAGATTGATCTCTTGTGGAGGTAGGCAAATTGGCGTGGGTCCTGGTTCTGGAGAGGAGTTGCTATATGCCATAACCAACCTCTCAAAGTAGTTTATCACCACGGATTTTAATGCCAAAATCATGCACATCAAGCAAGTTGTTCATTTAAAACTCCAAAATATTAACGCTCTACCACTGCCCGTTTTGTTTTCTTGTTTCAGATTTAGAGTCAAGTCAAGTTTACACACACACATACGAGATGTGCAAATGCTCGCGGACTTTTGTGCAAAAGTTATAAACCCAATCATAACACACATATTCTTTTACATAATAAATAATAGAAGGAAAAACGTTCTGTAGAGTTAGTCCAGGCAGCATCTCTGGAGGCCGTGGATAGGTGATGTTTTAGAAACATAGAAAATAGGTGCAGGAGTAGGCCATTCGGCCCTTCGAGCCTGCACCGCCATTCAATATGATCATGGCTGATCATCCAACTCAGTATCCCGTACCTGCCTTCTCTCCATACCCTCTGATCCCCTTAGCCACAAGGGCCACATCTAATATAGCCAATGAACTGGCCTCGACTACCCTCTGCGGCAGAGAGTTCCAGAGATTCACCACTCTCTGCGTGAAAAATGTTTTTTCTCATTTCGGTCCTAAAAGATTTCCCCCTTTTTCCTAAAACTGTGACCCTTGGAAAGTCGTTAATGAGAAATTTCCTGCATCTAGCCTGTCCAAAAGAATAAGTTTCAAAATATCCCCCATTTTTCCAGAGATTGTTGCAGCTTCAACAACATTTTCGAAACTTCAAGGGTCAAGAGTATTGAATTGTCATATGTACCAAAAACACTCCCTCTATGGCAAAATTCTTACCTCTGCAGGAGACATAACTACGTACGCAATACTCCAGGTGTGGTCTCACCAAAGTGTACAATTGCAGTAGAACCTCCCTCCCAACTCAAATCCTTTTGCTATGAATGCAAAAAAACCATTCGCTTAAGTCTGCCTGCTGCACCTGCATGTTTTTAATGACTGGTGTACCAGGACACCCAGGTCTTGTTGCATCTCCCCTTTTCCTAATCGGCCACCATTCAGATAATAGTCTACTTTCCTGTTTTTGCCACCAAAGTGGATAACCTCACATTTATCCACATTATACTGCATCTGCCATGCATTTGCCCACTCACCCAGCCTATCCAAGTCACCTTGCAGCCTCCTAGCATCCTCCTCACAGCTAACACTGCCCCCCAGCTTCGTGTCATCCGCAAACTTGGAGATGTTCCATTCAATTCCTCGTCCAAATCATTAATATATATTGTAAATAGCTGGGGTCGTGATCCCTTTTCAGAACCAAAACAAAATGCTCCCTGCCCTGGGGTCATCCTCCAGAGATGTTGCCTGACCTGCTGAGATATTCCAGCAGCTTGTGTTTTATTCAAGATTCCAGCTTCTGCTGTTCCGTGTCTCCATTAGCTCTATCACCACTCCTGAGGAGCTACTGCTTGTAACATCTACCAAATATTTAGTTTAGTTTAGAGATACAGCACAGAAACAGGCCCTTCGGCCCACCGACCAGCGGCCCCCACACATTAACACTACCCTACACACACACTAGGGATAATTTACACTTATACCAAGCCAATTAACCTACAAATCTGCATGGCGTTGGAGTGGGACGGGCGGGGACGGGACTATTTCTCCGAGTCGCGTCCTCGCCCCCCACCTCGCAGTCTACCAGCTGGATCGGAGCGGCCTTTCCTGCCGGGGACCGGGAACCGGACCAGGGCTGCTACAGCGGCGGCGCAGCGCTGGAGTCACCGCGGAGCCGGTGATGCCTACCTGGGTCGCCGTTTGGAGCTCCAAAGCGTTGAGCCGTTGCCCCAACATCGTGGAGCTCTGGTGCGGAGAGCTTCCAACGCGGGCGGCGCTGAACAACATCGTGGAGTCCTGGGGCGCCTTGCAGAGGGTCACAAGCAGCAGTCTCCACCCAGCGCAGCCTGCGGACGTTGGAAGCCACCGACTCCGGTAGGAGGGGGCCGACTCTGGTGTCCACGCCGCTGCGGACGTCCCGCAGCCCCGACGTCGGACTTACAACACCCCAGCGAGCGGTCCTGGACATCGGGCCGCCCGTAGCGGCAACTGCGGAGGGCACGGGGAGGCCCTGACCACGTGGAACAATGGAGGAAGAGACTGACTTTGGTGCCTTCCCACACAGTGGGAAACTTTGATTCTGCTGTGGGGATGTTTTATGTCAAACCCTATAGTGTGTAGTGTCCCTTTTTTTTTAACTGTATGGCTGTATGGGAATTTCATTTCACTGTGCCATCTGGCACATGTGATGAATAAATCTATCTTGTATCTTGTATCTTGTGTTGGGGGAAAACAAAGATCTCGGTGAAAACCCACGTGGTCACGGGGTGAACGTACAAACTCCGTACGGACAGCATCCGTGGTCGGGATCGAACTCGGGTCTCTGCCGCTGCAAGTGCTGTAAGGCAGCAACTCTACCGCTGTGCCACCATGCACTGCATCAACTTGTCAAGGCTTCCTCACTTTCATCAAAGATAAACACAAAATGCTGGAGTAACACAGCAGATCAAGCAGCATCACTGGAGAAAAGGAATAGGTGACCTATCGGGTCGAGACCCTTCTTCAGACTGAGATACAGGGGAAGGGGAAACAAGGTATGAAATGTTAGAACAAATTAGAGCCGTCACCGATGGCCAAGGAGCCCACAATGATCCATTGCTGGCTGTGGAGGAGGTGATAACGATGGGTTCTGAACAGTGAAACCAGCAGGACAACTACAGGGGGGGAGGGATAAAAAGAGAGATGTAAGGGTTACTTGAAATTAGAGAAACCAATATTCATATCGCTGGGCTGTAAGCTGCCCAAGCAAAATATGAGGTGCTGTTCCTCCACTTTGTGTGTGGACCTCCTGGAAGGACAAGATCAGGAGCATGCACATGCCACCAACTGGAGACTCTGCAATACGATACGATAAACTTTATTCATCCCCAGAGGCAAATTGGTCTGCCAACAGTCACTACACACAAGGTACATTAAAAGTTGGAATTAAAAGAGAAAAGAAAAAGAAAAAGACAAGCGACTGTTGGCTGGCTGCTGTGTGCAGAGCCTAAAACGGAACTAATGAACAAACAAACAAACACAGATTTATGTCTCCTCCCCCCACCACACGGGGTCTCCTTTTGTTCTTCCACCATCCCTCACAGCGGTCCCCCCACGCCAGGACCCCATTGTCTTCCCCATCACCACACCCCGTCACTCTCCATCATCACCAAGGTTCTGCTGCCGCCACCGATGCTCCAGTGCCGCCAAGGATCAAGCTGCTGCCGTGGCCCCACCACTGCTGAGGATCCTGTTGCCATCGAGGCTCAGGCTGCAGCCGAGGCTCCCAACTCCGCCAACGCCAAGGCTCCTTCGGCCCAGACAGGCCTCGCTGCTCGGCTTCTCCGCAGTTCCCTGGGAGGCCTTTGGGACGCATTCCGGCCGTTGGCGCCGCGGTTGTTCGGCGGGTGGATCGAGCCCGCGCGGCTCTCCGGGACACTCCCGCCGCACGCAATATATTGAGTACCATCTTGACCAAGAAATATATTGCTTCTTGGAAGTCACTGGGTCAACATATGGGGACTTCTGCAATAGCACTGTGGGAGCTCCCTGACTAAATAGGGGATATTAGTCTGAAGAAGGATCCCGACCCAAAACGCCACCTACCCATGATCTCCAGAGATGCTGCCGGACCCGTTGCTTTACTCCAGCACCAAGAGTCTTTTTAGGGGCTGTAAATAACAGGGAGTGGTAAGACAAACTTGGATTGTTTTGTCTGGAATGCCAGAGGTTGCGGTGAGAACCGATAGAAGTATATAAAATTATGATATGGTAGACAGTCTGAATCTTTTTCCTCAGCATGGAAACATCAACACATGAGGGTAAACAAAAATGCTGGAGAAACTCAGCAGGTGAGGCAGCATCTATGGAGCGAAGGAAATAGGCGACGTTTCGGGTCGAGACCCTTCTTCAGGCTTGAGGGTGTAGCTTTAGGGTGAGAGGAGCAAAGTTTAAAGGTGACGTGCAGGGATCGATTTTTCTAAACAGAGGGTGGTGAGTGCTTGGCACATCTTATTGGAGGGTGGTGATTGAGGCAGATATGATGGTGGCATTTTGGATAGACATGGATATGCAAGGAATGAAGGGATATGAATTATGTGTAGCCAGGTAAGAGTTAAATCTTGGCATTATGTTTGGCACAGACATTGTGGGCTAAAATGCCCGTCTTCTGCTGTACTGTTCTATTTTCTGTGTTTGAAATCAGCTACAACTGTTCAAGGTGGTGACCCATATCTTGCAAATAGAGTCCATTATACATTTTAGGTGTATTTGTGTTATTAGTGTGCAGTGGCTGTGAAACAGTGTGCTTCATGCGATGAGTGTAAATGCATTGAGTTTAGAGCCAGGATCTCGTGGGACCCTGGAACACAGCAGAAAAATAAAAACCATGTAAGCAGTATCGTCTTGGTACCTCAATTTACAGTCAATTCAGGCCTTAATATTTGATCTATAAATAGTTTCATGAACTGTACGAAGCCACATTGTTTCTCACTTACAGGGCAACTGATGTTTTAAAATTGAGTCTACAATTAGAACCTACCAGTTATTTACTGGTAGGTAAACAATTTAAAATGTCAAAATCAGCAAACTTGAGGGGATTTCCAATTTTGTTGTTCGGATTGTTTGAGGTTTTGTAGTGTGGAGAGAGAACCTTTCAGCAGATTAAAATGAATCAGTAATCCAAGAGATGTTGGTGAGAATGCGGTTCCCAAAAATGATGAACATATGGCTAATTCGTCAGGAAGCATGCTCGTTACTCGATGGGTAAGACGTTATGACTAAACATTTCCAATCTACAAGCTCCTTCTTAAACCCTCCAAATTCTGCAGCCATGTAACTAACTTAGTGTTCAGAGACTATAGGATGCAAAGTAGCGAAAGCCAGTAAGGGAAAAGTGCTATAAAACATTATTTCCAACTCATTCTACCCTGTCATTCCCGACTGTGCTGAACCACACTACCAGATAAAACATGGAAACAATCAGTCTGAAGAAGGGTCCTGACCCAAAATGTCACCCATACATATTCTCCAAGGATGCTGCCTGACCCGCTGAGTTACTCCAACACTCTGTCTTCCACTCCAGTAAAATTCTATAAGATTATTTGGAAACTGATAGATGAAGCAAACAGGAGGGATATATGAAGCAAGCATTAATATCAGTGTGGCTTAGCTCATTTTGAGAAATTCAATGATTTATTATATGAAGAAAGAAGCACAAACTTAGTAAATAGAGCAGCACAGCACAGGAACTGGCCCTTCGGCCTATAATGTCTGTGCCGAACGTGATACCAAGTTAAACTAATTACATCTGCCTGGCTATGATCTATACTCCTCCATTCCCTCCGTTGCATCTAAAAGCCTCCTTAACACCGCTATTGTGTCTGACTGCACCACTACCCGTCAGCATTTTCCAGCCACCCACCACTCTATAGAAAACATGACCAGCACATCATATCTCTATACTTATAAAACTCTGATCTTGGATATGTATTTATTTGGCTGTGTGTAATCACATCTTCGCGAAAAAAACAATTCGGTGACGGTAAAATTTTTAAATATTCTGGTAGAGATTTTTGCCGTGGTGTCCAAAATCACCTTATCTTAAAATTTCTGGCATTATTTCTCGACATTACTGCAAATGTTAAAAAATCTGAAAAAACAATGGGTGTGTTCCGTGCGCCCTTCTTCCGCGCTGCGCATGATGTCACCGCCCTACCCCCCTCCCCCCTTCGCCCCCTTCACAGATAATATAATAAACAAAAAAAAAATCATTCAATTAAAAAAATCAGATTGTAAAAAGCCAAATGTCCTTAGTGCATGCAAGGCAGTTTGTAGATCATAGCTTAGTTAGTGTTTGTAGTGCTTAAAAGCCTGATGGTTGCTGGGAACAAGCTGTTTTTGAACCTGGACGTCATGGTTTTTAGACTCCGATACCTTCTTGATGGCAGGAGTGAAATGAAAGCATGGGCAGGGCAGTGTGAGTCTTAAATGAGGTCTTTTTTTGGGCAGTGCACCCTAGACTTTCATTCGATGGTGGGGAGGTCAGCAACCACAATGGACCGGGCAGTGCCCATCACTTTTTGCAATCTCTGGGTATTTGAGTTGCTGAACCAGGCCGTGATGCAACCAGTCAATGTGTTCTCTACTATGTACCTGTAGGAGTTCAAGAGAATGTTCATCGACATACCAAATCTCCTTAATCTTCTGAGGAAGTAGAGCTGCATCCATAAACTAGTAAAGCTAAGACATCTGCATGCAAAAGGAAGGTAGACACAAAATGCTGGAGTAACCCAGCAGGTCAGGCAGCATCTCTGAAGAAAAGGAATAGGTGACGTTTCGGACATACCCACCTTCAGACTGAGAGTCAGGGGAAGGGGAAACTAGGGGTATGAACAGAACAAAATCAGAGCCGGCACCTGAAGGACTTGGCTTTATTTGTAGCATTTCAAATTTAATGCATCCACAGGCAACCTGTATATGAAGCAACATAGCTGGAGGCTGCTTTACAGAACATGGCCCATTTAAAAATGAACAATCAATCTATCAACAATTATAATTATGACATATTTTCTTGATTACTTGGCAGTTTCCTGCCTTTTTCCTCTATCGAGATAAACACGCTTAACAAAAACTGCATCCAATTTTATGTTGCAGCTTTGCTTCAGGTCACCAAGTTATTTGAAACAATAATTCATGGCATAATTACACTATTGCAAACCAATTACCTCTGGCAGTGAAAGACACAAAGTGGTGGAATAACTCAGCGGGCCAGGCAATACTGGATAGGCGGTTTTGGGTTGGTACTTTTCTTCTATATCTGAGCTACTTCAGCAGTTTGTGCATCTTTTTTGTAAACCAGCATCTGCCATTTCTAGGGGTACACAAAAAAGCTGGAGAAACTCAGCGGGTGCAGCAGCATCTATGGAGCGATTATGAAATTCTGCCATTTCTAGTATCTACTTGTGGCAGTACTTTGTCACAATCCCCTCAGAAAACACATCTGTCGTGTCACTTTTCACTTTTTTTTTAAAAAGCAACATGGATTGTTGGTTTTAAAAAGTGAATTGCAATTTTTAACTTTAAGGGGTTCAGGGAATCAAGGGAACAAGCAATTATCATTTCTTAGAGGCAATGACTGATTACCCGAATGGATAATTAATTTTAAATCATCTATTAAACTAACTGGTCTATAGGGCAAACTTAAGGCGAACGGGCAAAGTTTAAATATGTGCGGGGCAAGTATTTTTATTTTGACGGATAGTGGGAGGTGCTTGGATCACATTGTCAGGGATGTGGTGGAGGCAGATACAAGAGTGGCATTTACATTGGTACATTGATATGCAGGGAATGGAGGACTGTGGTCACATCTACCAAGGTACAGTGAAAAGCTTTATTTCGCATGCTATTCAATCATATACTAAATATACTATACATAAATACAATCATTTCAAACTCAAGTAAAATAGGTAGAGCAAAGAGAAAGATACAAGTGCAGAATATAGTTCTCAGCATCGTTGTGCATCCATTCCACAGACTGCAACAGTTCCAAAGAAGGGGGACAAAATGGAAATTTGAGTCCCGGGGATAGCACATAAGTGTACAGAGGGGAAAGGAGTAGGGTGAGAAGGGTGGTGGCAGATATGTGCGGAGGTAAGGGAAAGAGGGCCATTACTTGAATTGATCCACCACTTAATCAGTCCGAAGTGTACCAACCCAAAACGTCATCTGTCCATTCCCTCCACAAATACTACCTGGCCTGTTGAGTTCCTCCAGCACTGTTTTGCACCTTCATACGTTATAGGAGCAGAATTAGGCCATTCAATCATGGCTCATATATTTCCCTCTCAACACCATAACCCCTGACACCCATGCTAATCAAAAATCTGTCAATCTTTGCCTTAAAAATATCCATTGACATGACCTCCACAGACATCTGTGGCAATGAATTCCACAGATTCACACTCTGACAAAAGAAATTCTCCTTCATCTCCTTTCTAAAAGCACGTCCTTTTATTCTGATGCTATGGCCTCTTCTCCTAGACTCTCCCACTAATAGAAACATCCTCTCCATATCCATTCCATTCAGGCCTTGAATCTTATAAATCTGTTATAAATCCACTGCGAGTTTATAAATCTAATGATTGGACTTCAAAATATGGATTATCCTGAAATCCAGTAGCAGTTTAATCAAAACGAAGCAGAACTTTAAAAACAAACCTGGAGCTTTGAAATATTAGTGCTTGTAGCAGCAGCATCATCTGCTGCTGTTATCATTCCTGGTTAAGAAATCTCCAATAATTCAGAATGGAAAGGACATAGCCTTTGAGATGTCACAGCCCTTCAGCAACTTAACAACATGCCAAGGTGTCACACAGCCAAAAAGCTTTCACCTCCATCATTGCCAATGTGAAGAGTTTTGGAACTGACAGATACGTGTTCTGCCAATCTGAATTTTTGTTATTGATCAAAATTTTAATACAAGAAATGCCACTTACAATTTTAAGAAATAATTGATAGAATCAATACAGCATATAAGAGCAACATCTTGGTCGATAGGAGTGAGTTGAACCAAAGGGTCCATTTACGTGCAATGGGACCCAAATAAACATTTGCAAGGTAATCCAACTTAGTTTTAAGAAATGAAAAGAAGTGCTGATGTTTTGATGCCACACAGCTTGCCATCCTTCTATTATGGATGGTTGTAGCTCCTCTGCGAGTGACCCAGAACTGTGCAGACAAATCTCCTCTGGCACTTGGACTGGAAAAAAAGCAAAGCATCTAGACTATGGTGTTTGCAGTGATTAAATATTTATGGCTGTCAGGAACAATGCACATCAGCCTGTGCGTGGCAGTGATGGGGGGGGGGGGGGGGGGGGGGGGGGAGAGCTAGCTATAATTGTGAAGCTAGAGGATGGAATATAGGTGAAAGGGATGGATGAGGGAAGAAATGGTCGAGTCCAGATGAGGCACAGGGAGTTTGGGTGCAGTCATTTAGGAGCCAGACCTTCACAACCCTGTGCATGCATATTGTTTGCAGCACATTTTTAAAATACCAATACAAACAACTTTGCAGCACTCAATGCACTTGGTCCCCTTATGCATTCATATAGGGCCTAGCTTTAAGTGACTAGTGCAGTCTTAACTCAGCTCATTATTCTACACAGTCCCACATTTGTTCACTTTCCCTTCTGCTTTCAGTTTTTGGGGATAAGACTGACATATTTTCACACCATTTATCATGAAATCTTTGCTCATCTGGTGGTAGTATTCAATTAATACAATTAAAAATCGCTGTGCAAACTCACCGCGGTAGAAAATGAACAGCTGTAAATGCACCTGGAGGTGGTGAACCACAATTGCTTCATTTTGAATGTTGTCAAATACGTAACAAGGTTGGATTAAAATAGCAACGGTGAATTTTTCTCCTCTAGGCAATCTCAATGACCTGAAACTATCTTCCAAATTTTCAACGTAGGAATCTAGTCAATAAATCTAATAAATAAATCTGATCATTTTTCATAAAATGGCAACAGATCTTCCAGATCACCTCAAATAAGGAATGCATAATTTCACTTAAATATAAAATGGGAAAGATCCCATTGAGCAATGTTTTCTCTGCAAATTATTCATTTTTGCCTTTACTACCATCTTAGAAGATTATGAAAATGCACAAACATCTAGACAGGCTGAAAAAGTAAACAAAGCTAGTTTTGAAAACAGAACATAGGACTGTACACCTCAGGAAAAAGCCCTTCCATCACTGTGGGCACACTGGCCATGATGTCATTTGAATTTATGCTACCTGCCCGTGTATCTGTATCCCTCTGCACACCATTCCCTTCCCTCTCCCGATTTTCAGTCTGAAGAAGGGCCTTGACCCAAAACGTCACCCATTCCTTCCCTCCAGAGATGCTACCTATCCTGCTGAGTTACTCCAGCATTTGGTGTCTATACTTTAATTGTGGCCTAACCAGTTTTATAAAGCTGCAATATGACCTCACAAGTTTCATACTCAATGAACTGATGAAGGCAAACATGTCGTCTTCCATCACTCTACTTACTTTTGATGCCACTTTTGGATGTCCACAATCTCTGCATTAATGGTTCCAAGTTAATTGTTAAAAGACATTGGAGAAAGAAATGCAGACAGAAGGAACCGCAGATGCAGGAATCTTGAGCAATACAAAATGTTGGAGGAACTCGGCAGGATGGTTTTTGTATTCTTTGAAGTCATGACTGATAATTATCCACACTCACATGTTTTCTCATCCTCATCACGTTATTTGTCAGCGCTTGATGTTTACTTATTGACTACCATGTTAACTTAGTTATAACAGTGACTACTCTATTACTGCAATTTAGGAATGATGCAAGAGGCAACGGTGCATCTTTTTTCCCTCTTCAGGTCAGCAATATGATATTCTGCTTTGAAAGAATGTTATTTAAATCCTTGAGCTAACAATATCAAGGAAAAAATTCATTTAAAAGATTTTACTACCAAAAATTACACCATAAATTAACTAAAATTTGCGACTAAACTTTATATGCCCTGTTGACACCAGAACACATTTTGTTGGTAAGGTATATAGATCGGAGTTCTCAATTATGAAATCCAGTTTAAATTCTACCTACATCAGTTTCAGTTTAGTTCATTGTCACGTGCACCGAGGTACAGTGAAAAGCTTTTTGTTGCGTCATAACCAGTCAGCAGAAAGACAATACATGGCAATAAGTTTGCCAATTTACACTCTTAGGTCAAGGGGTACATCTTCAAATGTGACGTGAAGCCGAGTGAACACCACAAACACCAACTAAATTCTGATCTATGAACTGCCTGGGATGCACCAGGGAATTTGGGCTTTGTCTTGATTATGCACTATATTGGGGTTTTTTATTTTAGAGATTACAGCGTGGAAACTGGCCCAACGGCCCACTGAGTCCGCCCGGCCAGAGATCACCCTGTACTGTAGCTATCCTGCACACTGGGGACGATTTACTGAAGCCAATTAACCTACAAAACTGTTTTTGTCTTTAGTGCAACAGGAAACCGGAGCACCCGGAGAAACCCACGGAGGGACGACGTACAAACTCCGTATAGCCAAAACCCGTAGTCAGGATCGAACCCGAGTCTTTGGCGCTGTGAGGCAACAGGTCTACAACCATACAGAATTCATTCAATAGCCCTGTCCCACGGTGCGAGGTCATTCCAAGAGCTCTCCCGAGTTAAAAAAAAAATCAAACTCGTGGTAAGCACGGAGAATGAACGTAGCGGTTACGTCGGAGCTGGGGGACATCTCTTAGCGGTTCGTAACGCTAACGGCAGGTACTCGGGAAGACTCGCTAACAGCAGGTAAGCACGGGAAGATTTGCGAAGATTTTTCAACACGTTGGTGCCACGTTGAAAAATGTCCACGAGAGCCTCGAGTACTGACGAGTGGCCATTACCGTAAATCTCCGAGTTCGATTCAGGGCAATCTCGGGGGAGCTCTTGGAATGAACTCGTACTGTGGAACAGGGCTATTAAATACCTATTCTTCCTGGAGCCCAATTGAATACCAACCTTAATTATAAAACATCAAACCAAATAATTTTGCTCCAACTATGGGATTGGGATGTATAAATTGGCACTTTGCCAATTATAATCCCAGCGTCTTGGTCAGAAGTTGGAATTTGAATCACCACATTTCAAAGTTGTTCAATAGTTAAAACAATCCTTCCGGCCCCAATGTCATGACCAACATTTCACCAAACTATTGTGTGGAAGATCCTGGGTTTTTGATGATTCAGCAGATATTTACTCAAGAGTATTAAGTGGCTCCAACAATCAATAACATTGGGAGGGAAGTCAAGATTGTCCTGAGCAAACAGTGCTGTGGGAAAAGCATGATCAGCCAATGCAGAGACCATTAAAAATAAAACTTAGTTACTCATCTTCCAGGTTTGTTCGCACAAAAGCTTTTTAGCCACTTTCTTGTTATCTTATGGTGTATTCAATAGTTGCCTAAACCAGTGAACATTTAAAATAAGTATTTTTATTAACTGAACCACGATGAGTGACCATGATTACTGATAATCTAGTTTCCCATAAAGAAAACATCCATCTTGCCTCTGAAGGTTGGAAATGGTTATAGGTTATTTTTCTAAGCCTGATAATCCGGCACCACTGTGATATCCTCAACACATGCCAGACAATCTCAGCAGTGTAGAACATAGCAACGTGCAGCACAGGAACAGACCCTGCAGCTCACAATGTCCGTGCAGAAGGTGATGGCAATTCTTATGACCCTGCACCTCACTCATATCCCTGCATATCCAAAAAGCCTCCTAAACACCAATATTGTAACTTCCTCCACCTCCATCCCTGGCAGCACGTTCCAAGGACTCACCACCCACCTGTTAAAAAAAAAAACGTACCCCGCACATTTTCTTTAAATTCACTCTCTCAACATTGACATTTGAACTTTGGGGTAAAAGGTTCCGACTGTAAACCCTGCTTATGCCTCTCAATTTTATAAACTTTGAGGAGGAATCCCTTCAACCTCCAGCATTCCAGAGAAAAGGGGAATAAATAATTTCAGAGATGGTGCTATTAAAGTAATATATAGTACAACAAAATCACAAAAATTACTTGGTAGAGACCAGGATGTTGCTGACAACACCAAAACAAAGCAGAGACATTTTAGGCTGGATCACACTAGCCTGCAACTTGTACTAGCCTCTCATGATATATATGTTCTTACCTTGTGAATCCTTGCTGTCAATACCCTGCCTGCCTCAATGCTGTAGCTGTTCTGCTGGGTCAAGATGACATCATGCGGATAGAAGGCAGTAGACAGCCGAAATTATGGTTACATATTGCACTGAAAACCCTCGTACAGTTCGTACTACGAGAAGCCTCTTTCCAGTGTTTCCAAATGACTATGATCGGAGAAATTTAGAAACGGTGGAAAAGTTCAAGATTGAAGAAATTTTCCTTCTAATATTTACATTTAAAACATACTAAATTAAAGCATTCAACTTTTGCGATTTAAATAATTAACTTATTGCTAGTTTTATCTTATGATTTTGCAAATTAATTGAATACATGCGCAAAACTCACATGTAGATACTCGTAACTAATATTTTTAGTTAATATTATGAGTGGCTATCAAATCCTTATTAATCTTTGATTGATTGAAATATAAAGCATGGAAACTGGCCCTTTAACCAGAGTTTATACTAGTTCTATGTTATCCCACTTTTCCATCTGCTCTTGACACACAGGGGGCAATTAACCTATAATCAGCACGTCCATGGGATGCGAGGGGAAACCAGGGGACTCGGAGAAAACCCACAAAGTTGCAGGCAGAACGTGCAAACTCCAAACAGTCAGCACCAGAGGTCAGGATCCAGTCTCTGGGACAATGAGACAACAGCCTTACCAGCTGAGCCACTTATGAATAGCTAACAAATCCTTATGCCCGTCCCACTTGGGAAACCTGAACGGAAACCTCTGGAGACTTTGTGCCCCACCCGAGGTTTCCGTGTGGTTCCCGGAAGTTTTTGTCAGTCTCCCTACCTGCTTCCACTACCTGCAACCTCCGGCAACCACACGGAAACCTAGGGCGGGGCGCAAAGTCTCCAGAGGTTTCCGTTCAGGTTTCCTAAGTGGGACAGGGGCATTATTAGTTATTGGTCTTTAAAAATGAGAGTCAGTCTGCTTTTACACTGACAAAAACGATGAAATGTTTAAAAAATTGATGATTTTACAAAATTCAATGGAGCAATCACTACATTTTTGGGCACAGATCACAACGTTGATAAACCTGCAGCAAGTAGGTTGCATTTGAAATTAAGTTAGGTACGGATTAAGGAAGGAGTAGGTTGTTGTGAAAGGATTAGAGAAGATGGGTGCGTTCTGAGAAAGATGGAGAGTAAAAAGAGAACACCTTGGCACAATATAATCAACAGCTCACATTGGCTATCAAGTCAATTGGTGGTGGAACATAAAGTGGTTGTTGCTATCTACGGGGAAAGAATTGGTGCTTTTGGTCGACACTCTCCATTATGATGGGATTGGGAGCAGGTAGAAAGATGAGGGAAGTCCAAGAAATAGTGGCAATGCAAGAGAGGGCTCTAGTAGCCACAGTGGAAGGGAAGCTTGGTTTGCTGATTTTTTTTTATGGCATTTCAAATGTCCTGGAATGGAAGGCGTCATTGTGAGAGCAGATGTGGTGGAGATGAAGGAACTGGGAGAAAGAGATGGCATCCTTACATGAAACAGGAGGGAAAAAGAGGTGGCTGTGGGGGCCGGTCGGTTTATAGCAAATATCAGTGGATAGATTACCTCCTGAGATGGAGAAAGATCAATCTAGAAGAGACGACTGACAGAGGTGGTCCGAGTGAAGTTGTGAGTGTGGCGGAAGTTGGAGGTGAAACTGCCGAGTTCCACATGAGTGCACCAATGCAGCCATCAATGCTACAGAGAAAGAGTTGGGGAGTTGTGCCAGGAGCTTGGGAACAAGGACTGCTCTTCATAACCAGTAAACAAAAAACATGTATAGCTTTGGCCTATGGTTACACCTTTAATTTGTGGGAAGTAAGAGCTGTCAAAAGCTAAGTTTTTCCAAAGTAAGAACAAGTTCTGTCAGGAAGATAAGTATTTGTGGAGGGAAATTAGTTGCATCTTTGCTGCAGAAAGAAATGGAGCGCTATAAAAATCTTCCCAGTTGGGGTGGAGGGGGGATGGGGATACATAAAGCTTGAATGCCCAAAATTAAGATGAGAGGGTGGGGGCCAGGGATGTGGACTTTGTCAAAATGGAGGGTATGCAAGTTGCCGTGTATGTCGGTATGAAGGGAGTGGAGAAGGAAAGACAGGATGCATCACGATATGAGGTGATGTTTTTGTTCCAGATTCCAGCATCGACCATCACTTGTGGATTAGGTTTATTACATGTACTGAGGTATTACAAAAAGCTTTTGTTTGCATGCTACAAATCAAGCCATATATGAATAGAATCAAGCCAAACTCAAGTACAAAAGGTAGTGCGACGTGATAGAGTGCAGGAATAGTTTCTCAGCATTTTAGCACAACAGTTCCAGGATAGACAACCAATGCCGCTGGGTGCAAGGATGGAGAATCAGGACTTATGGAAGAATCATTCAAAAGACTAGTAACAAGCATGGGAAGAAGCTGTTTCTGAGTCTGAAGAGTTTCTGTACCTTCTGCCCTAGGGGAGTAAGGAGATGAATGACCAGAGTGGGAAAGATCCTTGATTACGTTGGCCGTCTTCCTGAGGCAATGTGAAGTGTAGATGAACTCAGTGGTGGGAATCCGGTCTGTGTGAGACTGGGCTATACATCCACAGCTCTCTGCAAGGGCAGGGTAAAGCTGTTCACAAACCAAGCTGTGATGCAGCCTGACAGTGTGCTTCCCACACTCCATTTCTTGAGGTTGGTTAAGACATACCGAATTTCATCAGTACACCTGAAGAAGTAGAGGGGTTGGTGCACTTTCATGGCTGTCACTTCAATGTGGTCGATCCATGATAAATAATTGGTAACATTTACGTTTAGGAACTTGAAGTGGCTTCCTTTTGAGTGCGTTCTCCTTCAGTGGATGAACTGCTTCGATCAGCTCTCAATAATTAAAGATTTAATTCAAACAATTTTAATCTATACAATAACGCAAACTAAAGAAGACAGGAAATACAAAACCTTCCAGTTGGTACTTTATTATATTAAAAAAAATAACTGATAAAGCAGTGGCTTTGATTTAGACGCAGAACAAAGCAGTGGATACAGATGAAGTGCTCGGGGGAAGATACATTGCGTGAAGGGCTTACAACTGTATGAAACAAGGTTACTTTAATGAAGGCCTTTTTTAAAGAAAGGCTGCCTCTGTCAATGAAAAACTAGCCTTCTGTACAGTTTAAAGACACAATCCAAGTCATGCTGATTATATCCGGCACAAAACTTTAAGACACTAGCAGTAGTATTAGGCAGTTGCAGCAAACTGCAAATGTCCTTTTATAATTAGGAAAGGTGCTATTTTTCAGGGAGTCAGGGAGAGTTTGTTAACAGGTTTTCTGCCAGCTCAAAATAATCACATTATCCTTCAACATTTGTTCTACCATAATATATACATTTCAAAATTCATTTCCATGCTCCTAAAAGATAAACCAAAATTAAAATCTACAGTACATTTTAAAGTATAAAAATATATTACAAATCTGCAGAAATATTTACAGGCAATTTACTATTAACTATATGCAACTTTATGCCTTCTGAAACTAGGTCTAGGATGTTACAGAATATTCTAGAAATTCTCATTTTCGTACAGTAAAAATACAGGCTCTTTTCATGTGTACACATAAGCATGAAGATTAACACCGATGCAAACAGTGGGTTAATTCCGAATCTAAGATCTTCTATGCAGCAAGCTTTGGTGCATTGAATTAAAACTTTCTAGCCTTTATTCCCCCAAAAGATTGGCATCCTAAATTGGCAGTAGAAAGTAATCCATTTTCAATGATGAGATCAGTTTCATTTAAAAGATTGAATTTATATTTAAGAGTTCACAGATCTTAAAGTCAAGACCTTTCACTACCAAGTTGTTTAAAAGATACAGATTAAAAAAAACAATACAATGCGTCCAGTTAAATTGAGGCATTACTGCACAAGTAATAATCACGAGGAAAAAAAAAAAGTTGTCTGCACTTCAATCAGAAGTTAGCCAGATTATTTTTGTTTGAAAACTCTTGTAAAATTTGAAATCCTGATTTGAGATTGGGAAGGGGCACAGCCTGAAGCAGCGGGCAAACAAATCTCAGGAGAAAGTTCCTCATTGCACTTTCTCCCGTTAGATGCCAAGTATTCCCTGTAGAGTTTCCATTGTACCATCGAAAAGGAGGGGTGCGAACCCAACTGAAGCTGCAGATCCGTTCTCCCAAAGTCTGCTTTTAGTACACAAATCAGCTGAGACTGGGTGGGGAATAATCGGTTCTCATGTGCAATATTCTATCCCAGTCTCGGTGGCTGAATTTGACACCATTTTGGTTCCTGGATCAGATCTTACCTCCTTTTCAGCCTCTTCTGTGGCATTGTCCTGTGGGAGTGGATGGAGAAAAAGAACATAAAATTATTTTAATTAGCAAAAACAGCCACGTTTCTAAAATTAATTATGATGAGAAAATGATTTATGTAGCTTTTAATGGATTTCAATTATAGTCAGAAACAGACACTTCGGTCCAAGTCATCCATGCCATCCAAGATGCCCCGTCTAAGCTAGTCCCATTCCCCAGTGTTTGACCTATATCCCTCTATACCTTGGGTGATCAGTCTGAAGAAGGGTCTCAACGCGTAACGTCACCCATTCCTTCTCTCCAGAGATACCGCCTGTCCCGCTGAGTTACTCCAGCTTTTTGTGTTTATCTTCCCTCTAAACTGGTCCTATCCATGCTTCTATCCAAGCATCTTTTAAATGACTTTATAGTAGCTGCCTCAACTACCTTCTCCTGAAGCTTGATCCATATACCCATAACCCTCAGTGAAAATGCTGCTCCTCAGGTTCCTATTAAATCTTGCCCCTCTCCTTAAACCAATATCCTCTGATTTTGTGATTCCCCCACCCCGAGTAAAAGACTGTGCAATCACCCTCTCTTTCCTCCTCATGATTTTATACACCTCTATAAGATCACCCCTCAGCCTCTTGCACTCCAAGGTATAAGCTCCTAGCCTTCACAATCTCTCCCTATAGCTCAGCCCTCCCAGGTTACGGCAGCACCCTCATAGGTCTTCTCTGCACTCTATCCAGCTTAATGGCATACTTCCTATAGTAAGATGATCAAAACTGAACACAGTACTCCAAATGTGGCCCGCACCAACGTCTTGCACAACTATAACATAATAATGTCCTAATGTCTAGACTCAATACCATGATGCAATGCAAGCCAATGTACCGAAAGCCTTCTTTATCACACTATCTACGCATGACACTACTTTCAGGGACCTATATACCTGTACTTCTAGACCCCTCTGCTCTACAACACTCCCAGGACCCTACCATTCACTGTAAAGATCCTGCCCTGGTTTCACTTCCCAAAATGCATCACCTTGGTTCCAATCTGCATTGAACTCCATTAGCTATTCCACAGCCCACTTGCCCAGCAGATCAAGTGGCTGGTGTAATTTTTGACAACCAGTTTCCCTATCTATGATACCACCCACTTCAGTATCATAGTATCAATTATTTAACCTGTCAGTGACATTTTTGTATTTATGTACAGTATTATCTGACATGATTGAATACTATGTAAAACAAAGCTTTTCACTGTACACTGATACACATAATAGACCTAAACTTAAAACCTAACTGTTAGATAAACTGAGATAAAGTGTATCATTCTCAACACCTTTTTACTGATGCATACTAGTTTCTTTATAATAGACTGCTGTGCCAGAGTAGTTGATCATTGATTTTTTTTTTAAATAAAGAGTTGAAACATTAAGATATTGATACCGTAAAGCAGAAGAGTAAGGTAGTGGATATGGTTGGACCACTGTGGCATAAAGTCTGTGTTCTTTTTACTCAAGGTAGAGGGAAATAGATAGGGTGAATGCACAGTTTAAGAAGGAACTGCAGATGCTGGAAAATCGAAGTGTTGGAGAAACTCAACAGGTGAGGCAGCATCTATGGAGCAAAGGAAATAGGTAACGTTTCGGGTCGAGATCTTTCTGCAGACTATCTGAAATTAGAGAAGTCAATGTTCATACCGCTGGGGTGAAAACTGCCCAAGCGAAATATGAGGTGCTGCTCCTCCAGTTTACGGTGGTCCTCACTCTGGCCATGGAGGCGGCCCAGGACAGAAAGGTCGGATTCGGAATGGGAGGGGGAGTTGAAGTGCTGAGCCACTGGGAGGTCAGGTAGGTTAATGCGAACCGAGCGGAGGTGTTGGGCGAAGCAATCGCCAAGCCTACGCTTGATCTCATCGATGTAGAGCAGGTGACATCTAGATAGGTTAATGCGAAACGAGTGGAGGTGTTGGGGGTTAATTCGAACCGAGTATGCAGAGTATTTATCCCCACCAGAGTAGGGGAATCAAGAAGTGGGCATAGGTTTAAAGTGAGAGGGAAAAGATCTAATAAGTACCTGATGGTCAACCTATAGTGGGTGTAGGGAACCAACTACCAGAGGAGGCAGTTGCAGCATTTAACACATTTGCAGAAGTGCATGGACAGCAAATATTCAGAGGGATATGGGCCAAACGTGGGCGAATGGGGCTAGCTTAGATGGGACATCATAGTTGGCATAGATGATTAGGCTGCTCCATGGTGCATGACTAACAAGTCAATATAACAATTTACATTCTGGATTTTGTTCATCTGGTTGTAGTGTCCACAATTCTTACCGCATGAACGGAGATAAAAAAAACTTGAACATTTCCCCAAAAGGTTTTTATCTTTAAAATATGGGACCTTGAAATCCATAATGAATCCTACTTGAAGTCTCATCATTCTGTAACTTATGAAGCATGAAGCAGAAGCTCCCAGTTTACTTCTTCAGATGGTGCTTCTGTGGCAGTACGGAGCTGAACCACCACCCCTAGCTCTGGTCTACATAGCTGCCTCAAGAGACGTACTACTGGTTAGTAATTCGATCATTGTGCTTATTCTGCCACAATGAGATCATGATCAATCTTAACTCCATCTATCTGCTTTGCTCCATGCAGTAATAAACACTTGCCCGGCAAAAACTCCAATCAGGTCAGATTTAATGCAAATGAGAAAACATCTCTTGCTTTTTGAGAACATTTGTTCTGGCTCAGACTACATCCTTGATAATGTCTTCTCTTCCTCCAGTAGGCAAACCGCCAAAAATCACCAATTCAAGGAATAAAAGCTTTTTGTCTTATAATGTTTCTCCTTATGACCCATCCACTTATAACTGATTCTGGTGAAGGAAAACAATAATGTGCAAAGGTACTCGCATGGCCAAGCAGTTTTTGTGGAGCTAATATTTCAGGTTGACGAGCTTTCACTGATTCTGAACATCATCAATCTGAAAATGTTAACCGTTTCTCTTCCGAGATGCTGCCTGCCTTGCCGAGGATACCCATCAGCCTTTAGTTCTCATTTTAGAGTCGACAGTACTTTGAACATATTGCACACTATCCACATATTCCTTTCAATGTATTATCTAACCTCTGGCATAGGCGTAGCAAAATATATTTTCCTTAATATTTTACACATCTGATAAAGCTTAAATTTGATCAACTTTGTAGCTGACTTAGACACAAAAAGCTGGAGTAACTCAGCGAGACAGGCAGCATCTCTGGATAGAAGGAATGGGTGACGTTTCGGGTCGAGATCCATCTTCGTAGTTGACTTTTTGCACCTAACCATTACATTTTAGATTTCTATATAAGTTGATGGTCATAGCTTTGGACCTCCAAAAAGGAGCGAGCACAGGAAAGGAAAGTTGGCAATGACGAAAGCTGAGAAGGAGCTGAATTCGGAAAAAGAATACCACCACTGACTTCATGGTGCATTGAGTAGGTATTGTTTCTCTTTGGTAAGTCAGAATTTTTGTAGGAGGGAAAAAGGTTTACTACAGAACAAGTAGAAGATAGATGGCTTGATAAAAGATTTTTTAACATATTCTGAAAGTATTAACGTTGTTTTGCTGATTTTGTTACGAATAGTAAAGAATGCAGCTAATGACTTCAAATCTGGACATCTGCATTGACAGACTCCTTTTGAGCCTCTACAGTTTTTAAAGTTGGTCCCTGCATCAGCTTATAATTTGAACATTCGCTTCCTTGAATTTCTATCCCTTATTACTGTAAGTGTACTGTGGTACACTATACTAATAAACACAAAATAACACGAGTTTGTCTATTTTGCTGCCACGAGTTTATATTATATGAAACCACAAGTGCAAGTCAAAATTTCAATGCTGATGAGGCTTTATGTCTAAACATTTTGAAAATCATTGTTAATATTTTTGAAACTTGAAAAATCACCTTCCTATACAATTTATCCATAGTTTGGTGGAGAGAGGTCAAATGGAAAATACAATCAAAAGACACACATTACAATATACTGAAGGTACACAAAAAAAGCTGGAGAAACTCAGCGGGTGCAGCAGCATCTATGGAGCTATGCTCCATAGATGCTGCTGCGCCCGCTGAGTTTCTCCAGCTTTTTTGTGTACCTTCAATTTTCCAGCATCTGCAGTTCCTTCTTAAACACAATATACTGAAGGTTGTATTAAGTTTCTTTTTGAGACACAGAATTAATGTAAAATATTACTTTAAAATTTTAAGGATGAAGGATAAAACCTCTCTGTAAAAATATGACCTGCCTTTCAGGTACACTTGCAACAATTCTAGTAGAATGCAGATTGAGCTTTATTTTGGCCCTACCTGTGCTGCTTCTTCTAGACTTATGTGAAGTTTAGTTGTCATGTGTCAACCATGGAGCCATGTTCATAATGTTGTAGGAAGCCAGTCGGTCTGTCAGTACAAGTAAAAACAGCTCAAAGCCGAATTATTCAGAAGTACAATAATACACTGCTGCAGCACAAAATTGTACTATTTGGTTTGCAGTGTTAAGACCACATACTATATGTGACCTATTGAAAAGTCAGGCTCTTAACAGGATGGCAATGTACATCACTTCATAAGTCTCAAGAATACAGTTATGTAAAGATATTATGATTTCTATCATTTAAAAAAAAATCAGATTCAGACAATTATTGACATTAAGTTTTAAGAAAATTTGAAAGCATTTTCCATTAAGCACAAATGCAGGATTTTAAAGTGCAATATTTCCATTCCTTCTGAACTTCGGGATTAACCACAGAAACTATGATTAAAATACAATGAGTCTTTCTGACAATCACACAGGGCAACAGCAATGTAAAGTTAATGTCGACACTGCTTAAGTGACATGCTCGGTTTGAAGAACTTGCTTCATACATAATAATAATTTAATGCTTGGTATGTTGAGGTGCCCAGGGTGTTTGTCTTTAAATGTGCTTGATCAGTGATTTAAAATCAATAGGAAGATTGAGTCATTGATGGAATTTGATGGATCTTTGCATTATATTAAATTAATACCAGTCTTTGGAGAGAAAACCGCATTTAACAGAATAGAACAAAATAGGCGAGTACCCATTTTTGCATTTTAGCAATACAAGATGTTACAAGAAATAGGAGATTATGGGAAGGATGAAGAGAAAGCATACTTCCACTGTTTTAAGACTTAACAAAATTAAAATTGTGATAATTTGATTACAATTAGCTCAATTGGTTTGAATAGAATAGAATTGAACAGAAAATTAATGATTGTCAGCATTGGAAAATAGGGACTGTGCATAGGACACACAAACAAGTAAAGCACAGGAACAGGTCCTTTGGCCTACAATATCTGTGCTGAACATGATGCCAAGATAATCTGATCTCCTCTGCCTGATCCTCTATAATCCTACATTTCTATGTACCCATCAAAAGTCCTCTTAAATACCACTATTGTATCCGATTCCACCACCACCCTTGGCAACACGTGCCAGGCACCCACCACCCTCCTAAAATGATCCCGCAGATTTTCTTTAAATTTTTCCCCTCTCCCTTTAAAGCTACACCCTCGAGTCTTCAGATTTGTTAGCACCTGTTATCGAGGCTGGTTTACAAAAAAACTCAAAGTACTGGAGTAACTTAGCTGACCAGACAGCACCTTTGGTAAACGGGAACAGGTGATGCTTTGGTTTGGAGTCCTCCTTTAGTCTGAAGGGTCCTGACCCAAACCATTACCTATTCATGTTCACCAGAGATGCTTCCTGACCCACAAAGCTATCCCAGCACTTTGCGTCTTTAATTATTTTAAATTAACTTTTATCTTTTCAAGATGTCTGTGGCTATTTTAAATATTTAAAAGCAGTTGCAAAGTCCTTGGCAGCAATAAATTGCCAACCAGCTATCAGGATGTTCCAGGGCAAAGTCAGAATAGCTACTGGTCCACACCGGATGATTACTCAGGATTTGCTAAACAGAGCACATTACAGCATAGACTCTTCGACCCCACAATGTCGTCGCTGAACATGATGCCAAGTTCAACTCATCTCCTTTGCCCACATGCAATCCACATCTGTCTATTCTCTCTATATACTTGCATCCATACAAAAGCCACTGGCGTGTCTGTCTCCACCACATTCCCTCTGCAGCATATACCAGGAACCCACAACTCTAAAATAAAAAATTGCCTCTCATCTCCTTTAAACTTTTCCCTTTCAACTTCACATAAGGGTTTTGGCATGAAGCAAAGAATTCGATCCACACAGCCGCATATGGTTATTGCGGCTGTCAAAACAGCATTGAGGTGGTGTACCTTGAGCCCAACTACTTTTTATTTCCTTCTATAGATTAGGGAGTAGCAGCAACAGTAATGGGTCCAAAAATTAAATCCACAAAAGTAAGGGGTATACCTTGGGCTGATTCAGTATCCATTTTCAAAAAGTGTACAAAATGCATGCCGAATAGGGAACTGTAATCTCTGTCACTGGCATCACTTGTAACTGGCCAATTTTGGATGGATACAGAAGCCAGAATGGATGTACAACGGATGGTACCCACACTCACCAACCAACCAGTTGTAAATGAAACCGCTCACATTACAAAGATGATGCTGCAGCCATTTGTCTGCAGATAAAGCACCATACTCATATTGAAACCACCATTCATGTTTAGTGTATGCTCAATGGGAGTAATTCAGGTTGGCTGAATCCAAGTTCATTGAGTTCTCTAGATCAGAATTTCATTAACAGCTGTTATTTTATTTAGCCACTGATGTGAACACCACTTGCAAGCTGACATTTATTAGCCATCATTAATTGCTCTCCGGATTGAATAAAAACAAAGTTCTGGAGGAACTTAGCAGGTCAGGCAGCATCTTTGGAGAAAACGGACTGGCGATGTTTCGGGTCGAGAGCTTTTCTCTGAAGGGTCCTGACCTGAAATGTCACCAATCCATTACCTTCACGGGAGTTGCCTGACCCGCTGAATTCCACCTGCACTGTGTTTTGTTTGAGATTCCAGCATCTGCAGTTCCACACGTCTACAAATTGAGTAGCTTGGTGGGCAGTTAAGTCACGGCAGTAGATTTAGAGTTACATGTAGGTTGCACATAGGATGGCAGAATTACTTCATTGGAGGGCAATTTAACAGTTTAATGTTCATCATTCCTGACATTATTTTATCATTCCAGGCATAATTACTTTAAATTCAAGTCAACTGTGCCAAGCATTTAGTTTTTCAGATATTAATCCAGTAATGTAAGAATTGCTGTCATAATGCTAAAAGTGTGGAGCCATTAGAGTGAAACAAAGTGGCTGAAAATCAATACATGGAAATAGGCACTTCCACAATCAGTGGACCAAAACGACAACGCTGGTTTATTATTAGCAACATGGGGTGGGTTGGATGCCAGATGAAAGCTCCCTTAATGACGAGAAACAGTTGCATGCTGATCTAAGGCACGTAAATATCTGCAACCAGGAACATCAAATGGATGATCCATCTTGGCCACCCCCCCTCAAAGGCCATGACCCAAGCAAGAATTAGTCAGACCACTAGCTAATCTATCTCAGTACAACAACAGAATTACTCTCAAGAACATAATGACCCACTCCACCATTCAATATCATTGCAGATGATATTTTATCTCAGCTTCACTTTCCTGCATTCATTGCATAAACATTGAGCCATTAAAGTCTATCATGCTCCTTCTTGAAATTGTTTAGTTTCTCAGCCCCGTGACCACTCCCACATGAAGAATTCGAAAGATTCACTATAGATGTTTTCTCATCCCTGTCCCGAGTGGCTGACTCTTTATTTTTTTTGGATTAACTCCTGGTACCAAACACACGAGTCAGAACATCTAGCCCGCCAAGCCCTTGGAGAGTTCTGTTCCCTTCAAATACTTCTAGTATTTCTAGTTTCCTCCACTGTGTCCATATGCAATCTCAAAACCTTGCAAACAATCTAAACAGTTAAAATATAAAGGTGCATCAAAAAATGTTCCTCAGAAGTGGCATATCCTACAATATCAGGAATAAAGTCCTCAATTTTAGAAAGAGGAAATTTATAAGTCAGCCTATCAATTTGATAAGTCAGTTTGATTTTTGTCAATTCCACTATAGGTTTTCCACATCTCCTTGCACTTTATGGAAATGGAAAATAAATTTGCCAATGTACCCATGAAGTGAATAAATTAATTCTCAAAGGATAAAGTGTTCAAATTTGACCCAGGCATGTAGATTACAGATGGTTTCAGATGTTTTAAAGCAAACTGCACATTAGGACAGGCAGGTGAATTTTAAAGTCCACAGTAATTTTAAAAGGAAAATAGGGATGTTTATCTGAACGTATTCCCCTCTGGCAAGACAAGATTAGTGCCATAGCTCAATTTGTGCGTAGTTGACTATACGCAATACAATTGATTAAAAGACATTAGAAATACACTTCAAACGTACCGATAAATGTTTGGATCAAGGAGTAAAGCAGCATCCTGTGGTAGTTTTGACAAGTGAACTGTTTTTGTCCTCAGTTGTGATCTGTCATTTTCATTCACCCATACATCAGGCAAACTGTAAAAGAGAGCAAACAATTACCACAAAACAATTCCCGCTTTGCCTCAATGCTTTGTAAAATAATTCACTTATATTAGCAGATGCCAGTTCTGCTGGCAAATGAACTCGGCCCAAAACACACATTTCACTAATTGTTTTGAGAACTTGCAACCCTCCTGTTCCTTCGCTTTGTGATCTGCCCACGCAAGTCCAGACCTCAGAGGGCCAAACAAACAAACACTTTACCTTCAGTACACCGCTGGTACATGTGCTGCTTCTTTCTCTCTCCACAGAAATTGCCTGACCTGCTGAGTATTTCAAACATTCCAGCTTTTGCTTCAGATTTCATGCATTGGCTATTTTGTTTTGCTTATTAATAACAAATGATTTAAAAAAAATCTTAACACTCAGCCAATCATAGACCCACCCAATTCTTCAGTGAGGAGCTAGATTGAATATGCGAGTATTAGACAGTACGAATAGGTTTTGAAGCAACCGATCAGCCATTGAAGTGCCAGCTGATTGTGTTAAGAGTACGACAAAAAAAACTGAATCCTGAAAGAGGGAAAAGGTTACATTTACTGACCAAATTTAACCATAGGTTTCAACCACAAAACAGAGTGCCGATGTAGGGTCTCGGTTGCATGTGATGACCTATCCTTCGCCTCCACAGGGGCTGCTTGGTCGACCGAATTCCTCCACCAGCTTTTTGGTCTATAATTCCAGCATCTAGAGACTTGTGTGACTTCCAATAACTACAAAAACAACTGCAGAGGGAAACTGGAAACCTGAAATAAAGTGCTCCAACACTCAGGTGGCGAGGTAGCGTTTGCAGGTAAAGGCAAATGAGAAGGTTGCAGCTTGAAAATGCTGCCCAACCCACTGAGTTCCTCCAGAAATGTGTTTTGCACAAGATCCCCGCATCTGCAGTTCCTTGCATCTCCACGCAAGAGTTGCAATATGCCTGTTTGGAAACTGAGCTGCTCTTTGTAGTCTTCGTTGGAACATCATAAGAGGCCAAAGTTATAACGGTCAGTGGAAGCAGAATAAAAAATTAATATAATGGACAACAAAATTCAAGTTTACCCTTGTGAAATGATTGGTGGCAATCTATAAAGCAGTTACCCCTCCAATTTGTTTCTCCAATGAAGAGCTTAGTATTGATTGCAGTACACAAAGTTGTAAATTGTACAACTGAATTACTGCTTCTTCTATAAGGAATGCTCAGGTCACTGAACGGTGATAAAAGAGCAGATGTTGCACTGCCCGTAGTTACATTGTAGGATTCTGCGAGAAGGAGAATGGGTATTGGAGGGAAGACACACCCAAGGAGGTACTGGTCTCCTGATCCTTTGGAAAGCTCAAAGAAGGGAAGATATGCCTGGTGTTAGTAGTATGCAAAAGCTGGCAGAAATTATAGTTGATCTCCAAATGTTGATGCCGGACACAAAATGCTGGAGTAACTCAGCGGGATAGGCAGCATTTCTGGAGAGAAGGAATGGGTGACGTTTCGGGTCAAGGCCCTTCTTCAGACTTTTTTCTTTTATGAAAGGAAAGTAATTTTGAAACTTCTGGCATGGAATGCCTTGTCATTACAGCAGATACGATGGGAAGATAAGAGAAACTGAGATGAATAAGATAGAATTATCAAGTAACATAGCACAGTCATGGTTGCCGAGGAACACAGTGCGCATGTAATGGATATTGATTGCTAGCCTGAGGTGCTGGTAGAGCATGCTGAAACCTGGGAAAGCAGCAGGAATCGATGATGTACTGACGGAAATGATACAGCAACTTGGACCTAAAGCAAAGACCTGGTTCCTAGCAATGCTGAACTCATGCATGGCACAGAAAACAACCCCACCTGTATGGAGAAAGGCCAAGACTGTCGCAATTCCAAAACCTGGAAAGGACCCATCATCCCCAAAGAGCTACAGACCCATTTCCCTCCTCTGCATCACCTACAAGCTCTACGAGAGGTTACTACTCCAACGCCTTATGCCACTTATAGACTCCAAGCTTACTAAAGATCAAGCTGGCATCCGACCTGGCCGCTCCTGTGCCGGGCAGCTACTGAACGTCACCCAACACATTGAGGTCAGTTTTGAGTGCAAACTCATCGCCGGAGCAGCTTTCATAGATCTCACCGCTGCCTACGACACTGTCCAGCACCGCACCATGATCAGGAAACTTTTTGACATGACTGTTGACCTCGACCTGTGCCAAGTCATCAAAAGCCTTCTCAACAACAGGCGCTTCTTCGTTCAACTAAACGACAAGAAGAGCAAATGGAAAACACAAAAGAATGGCCTACCACAAGGCAGCGTACTGGCCCCCCTCCTCTTCAACATCTACACCAACGACCAACCACTTCCCCCACAATGCCGCCGCTTCATCTATGCTGATGATCTCTGCATCACCACCCAACAGGAGAACTTCCAGAAGATCGAGTCTGTCCTGGAAAGTGCCCTCCAAGAGATGACAACCTACTACAATAACAGCCACCTGAAACCCAACCCATCAAAAACCCAACTATGCAGCTTCCATCTTAAAAATCGAGATGCAGGAAAACAACTGAGCGTCTCATGGGATGGCCGCAAACTCTCCAACCACCTCCACCCCGTGTACCTCGGAGTCACACTCGACAGGACACTCTCTTTCAAAACCCACCTTCAGAACACCAAAGCCAAGGTCAACACTCGCAACAACATCCTGCGCAAACTGGTAAACTCAAAGTGGGGCGCTGATCCACCAACCATCCGTGCAACTGCCCTAGCCCTGTGCTTCTCCACAGCTGAATACGCGTGCTCAAGCTGGAGCCGCTCCCACCACACCAAACTGGTTGACACAGCCCTCAACGACACCTGCCGCATTATCACGGGATGCATAAAGACAACGCCAGGCCCGTGCCTCTACGCCCTAGCTGGTATTGCCCCCCCCCCCCCCCCCATATCAGACGATCCATCGTCGCCCAAGACGAGCGGAGAGCACAGGAGACCGATACCAGGCACCCCCTGCACGGACACACAGCACCTCCACCCCGACTGAAATCTAGAGCCAGTTTCTTGCAGACAGTCCCACCTCTCCAGACAACCAAAGAAACAGCAAGGACCAACATCTGGAAAGATGATTGGAACCAGCTCAACATACGAGCCCACGACTGGATGGAGAGAGGAATCATTCCAACTGAATGCCTCGCCAGCTGGCACGACCTCGCATGGCCAACCTGGAAGACCCTCAACAGATTACGAGTGGAGCAGGGGAGGTGCAAAGCACTTATGAAAGCATGGAACTACCAGGCAGAAGACACATGCAGCTGTGGAGCAGTACAGACAATGTCCCACCTACTGGAGTGTGACGACGCCCCCCAGTGCAGCCCCCAGGACCTGGCTGAACCGACCCGACCAGCTGTGACCTGCGCCAGATACTGGCAGAACGACATCTGAGATTGCAACGGACTCGAAGAAGACTTAAAGGAAAAATCCAAGGTGGACCATGCAAAGTTGGCAGCAGGGTAGGAATTGGCAAAGGCAAACCTCGTTCCAGCAAAAATCCAAATAGGAGAGAAGATTTAAAAAATGCAATCATTGTTTGGGCATTGCGAAAAACTAAAAATGGTTACGATGAACACAGTACAATGGATTTAGATTTATAAAGAGGTAAGAAGGCAGCAGACATAATGGGAGCTTGAAAATAGGTGACAGAAATCTTGGCTAGAAAATGGACTTTATTAAAGCCAACATGGCCGAGGTGGGTGGAGAGGGTTACAGATGTTAATTACAAGGCTCCCTGAAGATTCAGTGCCAAGAAAAGGTTGTTTACAGCATCAATGTGGTATATAATTGTGGAGGGTTATAAAACCTGATATTTCGATAATCAGAATCAAAAACAATACAGCCTCAGTTCACAACCGCATGTAGGTTTCACTGGATGAATAGGGTTGATGAAAAAGACAGAGACCAAACAAGTTTTTGTGAAAAAAATCAACGGGGGGGGGGGTAAACAAAGAGTTGAGAACAAATTTGTTGACAACAAAATAAGATGGGAATAAAGTTATTGTAGTAAAAGTCTAATGGAAACTGACTTGGTGAGACTGGACATGGATGTTAACACTGATCACCAGCACAAAGGCAAGACAACTCAACAGCGCGGTAAGCACAGGTTGTTGCATGGGCTACAAACCATTCTGGGCTTCCAATGTAACTAGAGAATTCAGACAGACTGCGTTCCAGAGGATACAAAATTCGAAGGTAAAAGCAAAACAAATAGATTTGAGTTGCTCTAACGAACCACCAATCCAGAAAGTCCAAAAACGTTCCTTCATCTTTATTTTTCTGGTAACTTTCACTGACCAGTTGGAAAGTAGCGTCATTCAGGAGTCAAAGGAAGCGGTTTCAAGATTGAACTGGGCATTTCGTCAGTCTTCCGAAAAAGACCAAACCACTTTATTCCTTGGAGCGCAGGAGGCAGAGGGGTGGTCTTACAGTGGTGTATAAAATCAAGAGGAGGATAGGATGAATGCACAAAGTATTTTATCCAGGAAATATAATCATCAAACCAGAGGCCATTGGTTTCAATTAAGGGCAAGATTTAATAGGTACCCGAGGGGCAACTTTTCACTCATACAAATTGAGCTGCCAGAGGTGGTACTTGAGACAAGTACTACGACAACATTTAAAAGACACTCGGGCAGGTGAGGTGCATGGATAGGAAAGCTTTTGGATATTGGTCAATCGCAGGCAAAATGGTACTGGCATAGATGGGACATCTTGGTCAGCATGGATGAGTTGGGCCGAAGGGCTCGCTTCCATGCTGCATGAGTATGACTCGAACTGTAGGTGCAGGACACCTAATTTAAAATCAGCAAATGATTGAATATCTGGGTGAAGACTGTTCCTTTCCACATGTGCTGCCTGACCTGCTCAGTATTTCCAGCAGCTTCCTTTTGATTTCTCAGATCTCTGCAGCAGTCAAACAATTCACATTTGGTCTAATATGTGCTCTGGTATAAACTCTATTTTTTTTTTTTTTGCACACAAATTGCTGAACTCTCACAGCAGATCATGCAGTATCTCAGGAGAATGTGGATGTTTCGGGTCAGGGGCCTTCTTCAGACCGAAGACATAATTGAAGAGTCCCAGCTCGAAACGTAACTAAACTATGTCATGCTGCCAGACCTGACGAGTTACTCAAGCAGTCTTTGTTTGGAAACCAGCACCTGCAGTTCCTTGTTTTTCTCACTTAATTTCTTTGCAACTTACGTCCTTTTTATAAAATGAAGAGTAAAACTATTTTATTGTATTCCATACACAATGTATCCTTGGATTAATAAATGTATCGCAACTTGAGTTTTTCCACTTCTAAAACACAGGAAAGAAAGTCAAACTTTAAGAAAACATTGGCATCACTACTTTTGCCAATTTGAGATATGCATTCCATATGTTCATGTTTTATTCCGTTCAGACATATAGGGCCCGATTTGCACTACAAATCAGGTAGTGCATGACTTGATTCCTTCTGTCAAAATGCAGAACCACAACAAACAATACCTCGTAGATTTGCCTCAAATACAAGCAGAAACATGCAAACTTCAGTCCTTTCGTTTCCTGATCCAGGAAAACATAAAATGTTGAATGGAATGCAGAAATATTTTTTTCTCAAAGCTGCCATTTGAAATCATTTAAATGACTGCATGATGATGTTTAGCAGTTTCTTTTTGCATATTTACCAGATTCATTTCCGCTAATCAGTTGTTTTATAATTACTTCCACAACCAATTACTAAATACATGCATGCTGCCAAGATAAGTGTTTTTTTTTTTAACATTTCTTTCAAGGGACTGGCAGAACATCGGCAAACTGGGTGGCTTTCTGAAGGAAGCATAAAGAAAAAGTAACCTTAGTTTTCCAGAAAATTCCTTGTAGGCACCCAAAACAATATGCTCTTTTATTAAAGTGCTAAAGCAATATCCTTTTGATGTCAGTGCTGACAATTACGCAGACAAAAAAAAACAAAGGAATAATTCTGGGCGAATATCTGTGATGCAACTGGTGAGAACAGCGTTGTCGATACACTAAATTACCTTAAGGTGTCTAGAATTCTGTATTTTATCTTCTAAGTTCCAAATGTGTTTGTTAGCATCTTACAGAAAAAAACAATATGAAAGCAAAATAGTGCTGATGATAGAAATACTCAACAGGTCAGGCGCATCTGTGGAGAGAGAACAGTTAACATTTCAGGTCAATGACCTTTCACCAAAACTGGAAAAAGCAGATGCACATAATTTGAAGTGCAAAGAAAGGGGCAAGGGGGAGAATTGAATATCAGCAATAGGAGTAGTACGTGGGAGAGATTAAATGACAAGAAGGACAATGGTGCAAAAGGAAAGGGGATGGCAATGGCATGTATAAAAACAATGATCACGAGAGACTAGGGAAATGGGAGGAGAATCTGAAATTGAGCTCAATGGTGAGTCTGTAATGTGCCCAAGATCACTGCTGTTTCTTGAGCTTGTGCCAAACTTTTTGAAAAATGAAGGGGGTTGGGGAAGACAAGGACAGAATTGGAATGAATAAAATTCTCTGTTCCAGTTGCAAACTAACCTCTATCCTCAGCTTCCTTCACTGATCCAGTATTATTCAAGCTCTTAAAACAGCACCCATCTTTCAACCAACACATTACAACCATCTGGATTCTATGTTGAGTTCCATTTTAGAGAAAGCTTCTATCACCATTTATACCATCTCCACTGTGACTTTGATTTTGAACTCGTCAAATCTTTTGTCTTGCACCATCCATACCTGTCTCCCCTATCCTTGTTCTTCTCCTTCATCCCATCCTGCCTTTGTTTCTTTTGCTGCATTTCAAAACTTATCTGCAAAACTTTCTGGTTTTGATGAAAAGTCAGTGACTTAAGAATTTTACCTCTCCATTGATGCTACTCTACTTGACCATTTCCAGGAAGCTGCCTTCAGACCAAACTAGTAGTTTGATTCTTTTGGCAGGGCAAATATCAACATTTCAACTGCAATTAATAGCCATCAGGCTATTAAACACGACAACAAATAAGGTCTGAACTACAAAAAACGTTTTATTATTATTATTGCACTATATTTGTTTATCTATTGATGAAAATGTGTGCATGTGTATATATACACACACTGAACTGTTTTTCTCCTGTTATGTACTGTATTTACATATTCTGCTGTGCTGCAGCAAGTAAGGATTTCATTATCCTATTTAGGATATATGACATTAAAACACTCTTTGACAATTTCAAAATCACTCTTTACAGATGAATCAATTAGCATTAAAGCAAGCTCAAAAGACTAGGGTTACCATCTACATTATCTCTAGGTTACGATGCTTTGGTTTTAGTATCTGAATGCAAGTAGTTAAAGGTGAATTGGGGACAAATGATAACTTTCACTCAAATTCTACTTCTTAAAATGTTTTGAACAATATGCAAGTTCACTTTTTATTGATAACCTTATTGTAATAATCCGGACCTGATTAGAAATAGAGATTTTAATATCAACTCTGCACATCCACATGCCCCTTGTTTGAAGGAAATTCCCAATCACAAGATTGTTTGGAATAAAACAAATGGTTAAATGTTTCCAAAGTAGTACCAGGACTTCAATGCAGAGCTTTGTAATACAGGAGGAGGCAGCCATTCATCCCAGTGTCATCACCCGCCAAATATTGAGTTCTTTAGATTATTCTCTTTCTCAGCCCAGTTTTGTACATACGACTCAGATCGTCACCTTCTTTTATGGTGTGTCCTGCCTCCACCATCATTTTAGGCAGACAGTTCCAGACTCTTGGTACTCTTTTTGATGGAAAAGATTTTCTCCACTGTTTAAAATTGGTCTCCCTCACAGGGAATTCCTTCCTGTTCACTGCAAGTCTCTTAAATTTGTAGACTTGATTAAAGCTAACCTCAAGTTTCAATAGTCAACTGATCTCTTCCTGAAATCTACTATTTCCTTCCTCAAAGTTAAATGGTCAGTTCTTTTCATTATCTACAATCTTAATCATGCTTTCTACATATCAGTCTCAGATGAAAACCAAACAAAGAATTCAATACCACGCTCCAGGGAATTTCATTGCAAACAGCTTCCACTCAATAAAATACTACGAAGCCACTAGATTTTACTTCCTGGAACTAATTTCCCTCAGATCGTACAACTTTTTTTTACTGCTTTATCCACCCGTTATCTAAGATTTTGTGGAACACCTTGTTATTTAGATTGTAGTTAACATTATGCTATAATCTCATCAAGCTTCCTCAATCAACTGTTCCCTCAAATTCACATTTAATTGTTCAAACAAATCTACACTCACTGCCCTTTGTTTGCTGTACATTTCTAGGTCAAATGGCAAGGATTTCCTCTCTAACCACATCCCAATAACATGCGCATTGCAGTAACCTCAATCTCTTTTTCAAAAAAGGGTATGATTTCACATTCACCACCTGTCAGCTGCAGACAAAGTGGGTTGGAAAATGATATTCAAAGTTGGCACCATTTCCCTCCGGGATTTAGGTTTGATCCCGACCAGGCTATGTCTTTATTTTTAAAAGATACTGAACGTCTTAGGTTAACATCATTTTCAGAATTTTGCGTTGTCTTCCTTAACATCAGTCATTATTGTCCGCTTTGAAGACAGCTGCAATAAATTTAGAGAACAGTGCACAACTTCTGCCTTCAACATTTTCAATTTGAGTAGGAGTGTTTGTGTTATCTTTTCCTTGTAGTTGGGAAATATCACAGGCTTTTACTTAATTTTATCCAACGACACGTGCGAGTCTTGTACTTGTCGCGATTTTCTGTAGTACTGAGCATGTTAGTAAGGACCTTTTTGCCTTATTCTTTTCCGGTTTCTCGACATGCATAGGAATGTATACTTCAAACTTCCTCAATTATTTTTCTTGGAAAATTAGTTACACCATGCAGAACTCTCACCATCTTATCCAGGAATGCCAACCTAAGTTAAGGTACCGACTATGCTTTGAGCAGCTACTTCCATTCTACCGTTGCTAAATCTACTCAGCCTGGAAAAAGTGGCATTACTCCAGGTTAAAATTGCTAGTTTTGTCCTTTTTCATTACCATGCAGATGCTGGTATACAACGAAGATAGACACAAAATGCAGGAGTAACTCAGTGGGTCAGGCAGCATCCCTGGAAAAAGGGAATAGGCGATGTTTCAGGTTGAGAAACTTCTTCAGACAAAAACAAATAATGATTGCTGCCTCCAAAATACTTCCCGACTGCCACTTTCCCCAGAGTCATTTGCACCGAGTGTTTTTCCTTCTCATTGAAGTTGCTATTTACAGGAGGGAGGCACAGTGGTGCGGCGGTAGAGCTATTGCCTTTCTGCGCCAGAGACCCGGGTTCAATCCTGACCATGGGTACTTGTTTGTACGGAGTTTGTCTGTTCTCCCCATGATATGAGTGGGCTTTCTCTGAGATTTCCAGTTTCCTCCCACCTTCCAAAAATGTACAGGTTTGTAGGTTAATTGGGTTGGTATAAAATGTAAAGTTGTCCTTAGTTTGTGTAGGGTGGTGTTAATGTGAGGGGATCGCTGGTCGGCTCAGACTCTGTGGGCCAAAACACTGTATCCCTAAACTAAATAAAAAACCCTACAGATTGAAAATGTTTTCTCGAGTGCACTTCAAGACATCTATTCAATCTATACCCTTTTTACTGCTCTAGTTAACATTAGGATCTTAGCATTACGTTATTGCTTAGGTTTTCTTCTCAGAAACTAATCCATGACTGGCTCTGCTTGTTTGGGACTTCAATCCACATGGCCTCATCTGTTGATCTTTCTCGTGTTTCATCCCTCCTTGCAGCTGTAAAAGTTTCATTAATCAATATTGCCAAGAACTTGGAAAACTCTCAGCCTCTGTCAGCCAGAAACATCCGTGCATTCGGAATCCAGAGTTCTGTAGCACAGGATAGGACCCTTCAGCCCACAATGTCTACCATGTAACCATCTAGCCGAAACAAATTTGGCTACACATATCAATTCTTGTCCCCAGGCACTATGAAGGTAACGCATCATTCAGGAATGATTCCTGTGGGCAAAGAAATTCAAACCTCCATTTAACTGTTCAATGCCCTGCTCCGTGAAACCAAGTTGTAGGTGTATCCCACAACGCACCACTGTCTCTTGTCTTCAGATGTATCCAGTGACAGTGACAAGCATCACGGAAAGCTTGCATAAAATAGTGATATTTAAATATGAATACAATTTTCAATTTGAAGACAACATTGTTTCAATGACTTACATGTCTTCGGGCGTCCAGTGAAGCAGCACTTTGACTTTTCCAGAATCTTCTTTCCTCCGTGCTATTACCTGGAAAAAATATTAAACATTTGTCCAAGTAAATCGACGGTAATTTTACAATAACACAAGCAATAAACATGGATCTGGCACAGGATTTAAATGGCACTTGCACTTTTCCCAATGAATGCTTCCCAAAATATGGAATCCAGTTAGCATGTTTAGAGATACAGCACGGAAAAGGGCCCTTTGGCGCTCCGAGTCCACGCTGACACTCGCTCATCCATTCATACTAGTTCTATGTTATCTCACTTTCGCATCCACTCCCAACAAGTCACGACCAATTTACAGAGGCCAATTAACTTACAAACTCGCATGCCTATGCCACACGAGGAAATCGGAGCATCGGAGGAAGAACGTGCAACTCAATACAGACCACACCCGAGTTAGGATTGAACTTGGGCGCCTGGCACTGGTGCATTTCTCCATTTCAAACACAATACAACTCAGACTTGTCAACTGTGAAATTTAACTCAAAAATACAAAAATATTTGAGACCTAATATATATATATCTCATATACTCACACCAACACGATCTGAAATGGCACCTATCCATGTTCTGCATAGATGTCGCCCGACCCGCTGAGTTGCTCTAACATTCTCTTTAAAAAAAAAACCCAAATCTGCAGTTTCTTGAAGAATATTGGTTTTTCGCTACACTAAGATTCAGAACAGGCCTGCATAGACTAGGTATGTTACAAAACCTACCTGAATCGTGGCTGAGCATCTGCCCCACCCCTTGTGTGTGATTTTGGCGCTGTTTGGAGGGGGCGGGTTTAAAACGCGATTTTTACTAGGCTTTTCCAATCGCAGATGTTCAGCCTAGTAAATCATTAACGGAGAATCGCTGCAAGACCCGGTCGCAAAAGCTATTATTAGTTTTATAGGCCTCGAATAATAGATATAATAGTTTTAAAAGCTCTCGTTCACTCCGCAACCTCTCGCAGCCCCAGGGTTTTATAAAGCAAACTATTAAAGGTATGTACCTTATTTTTACATTAAATGGGGCATGTATATAACCCTGTATATCAAGTTATCTATAGCGAGTAGTTCATTTTGGGCTTTTTATATCCCGCAGTATTTTTCTCGGCATTTGAGGGCACTAATCCAGCGCGATGTCAACGTTCTAAACCAGCGCGTTCCACATGAACCCACTAGAAAGCCGATTTAAATGGGCATTTATTTACAGCAATTGAACACTAAATTCCTTCCATTTGGCCTATAAATTAATGTAAATTAGATATAAAAATCATGTTATATTGTGAATTATTTGTGAATAATCTTTGGACACTTAGGCTATTTAAAAATGTTAATCTTTCCTTAAGAAATGGGCTTTTGACTATCCAAGATCACAGCTTTTTTGTAATGTCCATTGAAAATCAATAGGGAACAAGATGCTAATTTCCGAGTATGAAAATGGCCATAACCTTTTTAATACTTGAGATATGAAAGTGAATTTGGTGTCAAATTAAACTTATTGTTATGCTTTATCTGATGGGATAAATTGCAGACTTGATTTTTAAAATCTCAAAATTTTGTAACATTGCTACATAGACTTTGAAAGGAACAATAGGTGTCCAGCCATGCCCACTGAGTCCAGGATGTGGACTTGAGCATTACCTCCTGTCACTCCACATCGTCACTGGACTCCATGTAACGCTCAGCGGATGGCACCTGAAGTGTTATCATGGGCATTTCATGTCACTCACGGCTGGCAGAGGCTCAGAAAGAGATGTTTAAGTGCTACTTATGTTTTAATATTGATATTATAAAATTAAAAATATTAATATTTCATTTACTCAATTGTGGTCATTTTGATTTGTTTATGCTTGATACAGCACTTCTTATCCTTGGCCTCGACTATCAGGGTGCTACATATCAGAGCCCTGGCAGCGCTTCCTGAGGCACACGCCACTAAAATGTTGCTGGCTGCGGCCTTCCTTGCCCACCCCCGTTTAAGTGAGAGTGGCTGGGCAACACAAACAGTGACCTAGATACAGCACAACTCATCCTTGCAAGTTTATGCCACAACATTAAATTAATGAAATCATGCATATAATAAATTCTCTATGACAAAATCAACTCCATCAAAACTAAAACCAATCATAATCTTGGCTCTGTTCAACTTCAAGATGAACTCCAGATAACATTAGGCCACCAGCTCAAATGCTTATTTCTATCTCATTCCTCTTCAGACACTGTGGAACCCCCTCTTTGCCTTGATTACCTCTCGGCTGGTCTACCCAATTAGCTTTTCTCCATCATCTTACTGTAAACTTGGGACGATTGTTGGATATATTCATTCATATACATTGTGAATTACAACTGCTCCCGATCAAACAAGTGACCTTGGCGGGTCAGAAAATGCTGGAAACACAAAGCAGGACAGGCCAGTCTTTTGTGGAAGAGAAGAAATCGTAACATTTCAGGTTGGAGTTCAAGAAGATTTTCAGCATCTGCGATTTTAAATTCACTTGGGATATCCAAATTCTTCACACATAATCTTGAAGTACTTTTATTGAGAAAGTCAAAAAAAAGTGCTACTACAGTAGAATATTTTTAAACAAATCTGTTTAAAGATTGAGATTAGGTTGCCCTCTTGTGGACAAATGAACAGAACCAAATATCGCAATTTTTAGTTTACTTAAGTATTGCAAGAAAATATTTGCTACAGTAATGAACGGTGTATTGCCAATCAACATAGAATATTAAACAAACCTTATTGCTTTTATCTAAAAATGTAGCATTTCCCCCTTATCTACTTCAACAAGAACCAAAATCGTGTATGGAGTCTTTTCACTATTAACAGAGCATTGCACACATACAGGATACTGCGTAGGACCAGTCATGTCAATTGATAACCTAGGTCACAGATTTTAAAGTTCACAATATCATGAATCATGATTCAACCATTAGCCAAACTCAGAATGGATACAAGAGTTCCTGAATTCTGTAGAAAATGATTGCTTAATCAAAACTTGAACTATCAACTTAGTGACAGCACTAATTCTTGCATATACGTATTGATCAGAATTGCGCACTTCAAATTTGGAATAAAGAAGAATATCTATGCAACCCGGGGCACCCAACATTTAAGTGATGTTAGGTGAAATAGGGTATCAGACACCCATTCACTAATTTGCAAGTTGTTCCAACACTTTCAACCTCTTAACTGCAGCAGTCACTTTTTACATTCTCTGCACCTGTTCTCCAAAAGAAAGACCGACAATTATATGCCATTTTGTACTTGGTCTTAAAGGACTGGGGGGGGGGAGCAAGATGTCAACCACCGCTTTGTAAAATAAGTCTAAAAATTTATTATAATTTATGATGGAAATTAAATTGAAAAGTTATGTTGTTACATGCTTTACACAAAAAAAAAAGCCACCTCCTTCTGTTAAACTACTCATCTGCACAACACACAAATTAAGTGTTATTTATTTCCTGGCTTTTCTCCAGAATGTGGATTCATCCACAAAAGAAAGATGATGCCTATTCACATCACCACTAGATGGCACCCGGTTAATTTTCCACAGATACTAAACGAAATTGAAGGTCAAAAAAATGACTCATTTTCAAACTGCAGAGAAAAGCTATTAAAGCTGCAAAATGGCCTCAGGTTTGGAAATGATATATAGCACAAATAAACTGTTTAGGACAGGAACAGGCCTTTCAGCCCGTATTGTCAATGTTGAACACAATATCAGGTTAAACTAATCTCTGCTTGCATGTGATCCATATCAATCCATTCCCCACATATCTATTTGCCTATCTTGAAACAAGTCACACAAGACGAGGGAATAGCATGTTACTCATATGCTTTGGAGAACTGCCGTGTCATGCTGATGTAGCAAAATTGACATCTTGCCAGTTTCTGTCAATTCGAGTCTCAATAATTCCTCTTGACAAATTTCCATTCAAACAGGAGCAGTTTCAATCCATTGTGTAATTCTTAATTTAAAATGTACGGATTGAAAAATATTAAAACATTCAACCTCATGCACAGAAAGTTTTAGAAATGTGTGATGATATTGCTGCAAAGAACACTGCCACTCCAAACACAGAATATGAATTATCTGCTGCTATACAAGAAGTCACCAAAAATTAAGACATTGGATTGGTGTATAACTTTAGCAAAGGTTTATAATTGGTTCATGGCTAATAAACAATAAAACAAACTTTCAGGGTCCCGACTTGAAACGTCATTCCATGTTCTCCCAAATGCTGCCTGGCCTGCTGAGTTACTCCAGTACTTTGTGTTTTTTTTTTTTTTTTTTAAAACTTAAGCAATGACTGGTCGAGCTGTGTATATTATATCCATCTCTGCCAATGAATAATGTAGGACTATAGGTTTTGACTATAACAGAAAGAAGCTGCTGTTATGTCATGGGAAAGGTTAGTGATAAGGTAGCGACAAATTCTATTATGGCTAATTAAAGCCAAATATGTAAATCAAATGCTTGCAAAAATTCAGTTCCCAAAACAAAGATGTACACTGGAAACGGTTTTAATATTCCAACAGAATGTCACAGACATTGTATCAGTACTCAATTCATTGGATTAAAACATCTGTAATAATTTAAAAGATTTGCCCTTATTAAATCAAAATGAAGTGCCCCCAAAATTCAAGGAAAAAATCAATTCTAGAAAATGCTCCTAAGATAAGCAACTCTTACAGCCCTTCCTTGGAAACAGTTTTTTCCTCTTGATGCAGGCCAAAATCTCTAATGAATCTTCTCCTTGTAACACAATGACTTAATTGCATCATTAAATCACCATCAGTCTTGCTATTTTAAAGGTGAACAAGCACATTTTAAGTTTTGAGAGTTGCAAAGACTTAGCGAAACCATGCAAACGGCACCTTCAAATACATTGACATGCATCTGAAGTACTATTCAAAACCTGCCTCGAGTCGGAGTATAGAAGAGAGATCGACCGACTGACCAAATGGTGCCAGCACAATAACCTGGCCCTCAACACCAGCAAAACCAAGGAACTGATTGTGGACTTTGGAAGGAGTAGGAGGGGGACCCATAGCCCCGTTTATATGGTTGAAAGGGTCAAGAACTTCAAATTCCTTGGCGTGAACATCTCTGAAGATCTTTCCTGGTCCAAGAACACTAATGCAATCATAAAGAAAGCTCATCAGCGCCTCTACTTCCTGAGAAGATTACGGAGAGTCGGCATGTCAAGGAGGACTCTCTCTAACCTCTACAGGTGCACAGTAGAGAGCATGCTGACCGGTTGCATCGTGGCTTGGTTCGGCAACTTGAGCGCTCAGGAACAGAAAAGACTACAAAAAGTAGTAAACACCGCCCAGTCCATCATCGGCTCTGACCTCCCTACCATCGAGGGGATCTATCGATCTATCAAAAAGATTGGCAGCATGATCAAGGACCCACACCATCCTGGCCACGCACTCATCTCCCCGCTCCCTTCAGGTAGAAGGTACAGGAGCCTGAAGACTGCAACGTCCAGGTTCAGAAACAGCTTCTTCCCCAGAGCCATCAGGCTATTGAACTCAACTCAAACAAAACTCTGAACATTAATAGCCCATTATCTGTTTATTTGCACTTTCTCTGTTTTATTTATTCATGTGTGTATATATGTATACAATGGTATATGGGACACACTGATCTGTTTCGTATTCATGCCTTCTATAATTCTGTTGTGCTGATGCAAAGCAAGAATTTCATTGTCCTATCTGGGACACATGTCAATAAACTCTCTTGAATCTTGACATTAACACCAATACGAGGAATCTTTAGATAAATTAAATTTAAAATATGAATGAACGAGTGTCTGGGGTATAATATCGACATTTAAATGTGTGCAATCTCTAACATAAAACAAATAAAGTAAAGAGAATCTAGCTTGTTTGCTCTAAAGTGCAAGACCCTAAAAATCATAAATATTACAAATGTGGAGGCAGACATATCAGAAACAAATATTACTGCAATAACTCAATGGGACAGCACTCTTTTTCAGACAAAGGTCTGAAGGATCATGATCCAAAATGTAATTTATCCATTCCCTCCACTGAAGCTGCCTGACCCATATAATTCATTCAGCACTGTGTTTTGCTCAAGATTTGAACATCAGCAGTCTCTTATGTTTCTCCAAGTCTATATCAGCTTCAGAATATCAATCCCATTCCCCTAGACTGTTCCCTTCTCAAATGCTTACTCAGCTCCATTCCATTTCCACCACACCCAAAGACAAGTCTAGATCATAAACCACCCACTAGATCATAAACCACCCATACAACCAACTGAGCAGCTGTTAACTAAACATATGTAAAATGGACCACAGTCACTAAAACAAATATACTGTTGCCACCCCTCTATCTTTCAGTCTGGAGAAGGGTTCTGACCCAAAACGTCACCAATTTATTTTCTCCGGAGATGCTACCTGACCCACTGAGTTCCTCCAGCAGTTTGTGTCTATCTTCGGTATAAACCAGCATCTGCAGTCCTTCCTACACAAGGGAACAGTGGTGTTCTGATGCTACACAAATAGTATCAGCAGACTAGAAGAGGCAGATTAACCTTCGGGGCCTAACCAAGGGTATCCTTTGACATTATGGGAAGCTTAGGAAGAATATTGACATATGGTTACTGCTGAAATTTAGTTGTAAAATGGTAGAGTGTAGATGCAAGAATTCCAAAGAGCAGATGATGTCACAAATATCACCGAAAGGCACAAACAAGATTGCTCAAAAGGTTTTCATGTTGTTTGCTTCCTCATCATTAATGTTATGCAGACTTCTCCACCTTTTGCACTCCAGAGAGAGAAATATGACCAGGGCAAACACAATGTTACTGATATGGCTGTCTTATTCTGGTCAAAGAACAGCATGTCAAAGTGTTGTCTAATCTCCTTTAAACATTGAGGTCATTTTTATTTATGGTTGAAGTTACAGCAATTGGAAGATCAATTGGGAGCAAGAAATTTTATTAGTGAAGGAACTGTTCCATAATTGGAAGAACAAATCACTGTTAAAACTGTACTTACTGTGCTATGGAACACGACACTATGGCCATTTCCATGACTTTCAATATGGGTCGACAGATTAAAACAGATGGCACGATGTCTTATGGCATCCATTGTCTGAGCATCAAAAAAGTCATGTGGTCTTGCTGTAAAAACAAAATATCAGAAGGGCAGGTCATCAAAGCGCATACTGTAATTTTAAACAGATACTCCAGTTAAGATTATGGTGAAATACAGTTAATTTATATCGAACATGTTAAACAATTAAAATTGCAAAATTGGTCAATACTGAGGAATTCTAGCCTAAGTGACAGCTCAGCATCTTAGATAAGGTGAACAAATGATTTACCATACTGAAACATACAGAAGTCATAACATAGTACACTAGCTGAAAGCGGATGAAATGGGAGTGTGCAAAATTGGTATACCAATGCCATTTACAGGTTTAAGAACGCATTTGTATGCCATTTAATTAAGAATTCATATGCTGTTCCTCCCATAACACCAACCCCCAGAAAAATTAAATCTTATGGAACAGCATCAGAACAGCTCCTTCAGCACACAATGTTCGTACTGTACACGGTGCTAAGTTAAATCAATCTCCTCTGCAGGCACATAATCGATATCCCACCATTTCCTATATAACTTCGTGCTGATCTAAAAGTATCTTAAATGCAACAACGATCACAACCGCTTCCACCACCACCACCCCAGGCAATGCGTTGCAGGCAAACACTATTCTTTGTGTGAACAACTTTCCCTGCACATCTCCTTTCAACCGCTCCTCTTACCCTCAAATTTATGGCCTCTGGTCTTTGACATTTCCACCCTGAGAAAAAGGTACCAAAACTCAAAATGTATTTTCCTCCTTGGCTCCAGCAACCCAAATTCACAGCTAGCTTCTGACAAATACAAACATTTTATCTCAACCAAAATATACCTGATCTTCTCACAACCACGCAACATGCAGAAACTCATGATACAAAGCCTGCAATGCATCTCTCTACCAACTATGCTGATTAGTGCAGCTTGCTTTCCTTTTGAAAGATGGCCATGTCATAACAGAGGATAGAGGACCTATTGTTAAATACCCATTTGCAAATGTTATTACGACATAATGTAGGATTTAATTTGAACATAGATTATAGATTATATTCAAGCCTCCAGGAATTAATAATGGCTTCATAACCAAACAAGCAAAATATGTAGAAATCGTGGGTCGTAGCAAGATACACCAAATAATCCATGTCAACCATCAAGTGAACTATACTTGGAACTAGGAAAAAGGGTCCCAATCTGAAATGTCACCTAACCATTTTCTCCAGAGATACTGTCTGGCCCACTGAATTACTCCAGCATTTTGTCTAATTTTTGGAGCTATGGTTTATTGGTGTCACATGTTCCGAGATAGTGGAATATTGTGCTATCCAGTCAAATCATGCAATACACATGTGCAATCAACTCATACACAAGTACATCCAATGATGGGAAGAGAAAAATAGCCAGAGTACAGAATATAATGTTCCAGCCTTGTAGCGCACAGATGCAGAGAAAGTGCAGATTTAAAAAAAAGTTTAAGGACTGCAAATGAGAAAGGTTGAAAGATTAGAACTACACCCAGAGCATGGGTGGGTCATTCAATAGTCTGATAACTGTCTAATGAAGTAGAAGCATTGATGTGCTTTCATGGCCAGTTTCAATGAGATTGGTCCAGGATAAATTGTTGATAGTTAAGTCTAATACTGTGAAGCTCTCGTCTACCATTACTTCGGCATCATTGACACTGATCGAGGCGTGTACTTCACCTTGATACCTGAAGTCAATAACTAGCTCGTTAGAGCTAGCTCCTAAGATTCCAGCATCAGCAAATCCTTATCTCATGACAGTGCTAAACTGGTAAATTTAGAAAGCAACTTGATCCATTCAAAGCAATCAATTTCAGGAGTTCATATCACCCCATAACAACATAGGAGTCCAATTTGTCATCCAATCCTCACCAGACTAATCAGAGTGCTCATTCAATAGTCACTGTAAAATTAAAAAAAACAAAAAACAAAAGCACAGGTAGCAGAGCTGGTGGAGCTGCTGCCTCATAGCGCTGGAGACCTGGGTTCGATCCAGACTTCAGGTGTGGTTTGTTTGTTCTCCCTGTGATGCACGGGATTCCTCTGGGTGCTCCTGTTTCTGCCCACATCCCAAAGACATGAGATTGTGTAGATTAATTGTCACTAGTGTGTAGGAAGTAGATGAGAAGGTGGGACAACATTGAAGTACTGTGAGTGGGTGATCAAGGAGTCAGCGTGATCGGAAGGGCAAATATGTGTTTCCATGCTGTATCTCTATTAAACTAAACTAAATAGTGTTTTTGTAGGAAGGAACTGCCGATGCTCATTTAAACCAAAGATAGACACAAAAAACTGGAGAAACTCAGCGGGTCAGCAACAGATTTGATTTTGAGCTGATCTCAATATATAACCTTCTTAATGTAGGATTCAATCAAAAATTGCAGTGGGCACTACAATAAAACCACAGTAAATATAGCTGAATAACTTCACTGGTTATCAATCCTTTTTCCTCAAGCCTCTCCATAATCTTAATTTCAATTATGCTCAGTTGCAGATGGGAGAACCAATGGATTATTTGCAGTTACGACTTACGACGGTCAGATGGAAGGGTCGTCCAAAACTAGGTAGGTTCATCTGTGCAAGAAACGGCAAACAATCGAGAAGGAATGGGTGACGTTTCAGGTCAAGACCAGTTCGATCCAAAACATCACCCATTCCTTCTCTCCAGAGATGCTGCCTGTCCTGCTCAGTTTCTCCAACATTGTGTCATATCTTCAATTTAAGCCAGCATCTGCAGTTCTTTCCTCCACATGTTTATCGGCTTTGAAGTTTCATATTACTGAACCACTGGTACCAGGTTTCAGCGTGCAACTGAAGCTCAAAGGTTCAAAGGGTATATTGTCACGTGTACCAATTAAGGTACAGTGATACATCCAAAACAGGTTTCATCATTCAGAGTGATGTTTAGAACCAAAGTTTAAAGTATGCAAAAAGAAAAAGGCTGATAAGACATGAGAATTAAAAATTGGGAATAAGGAAATAAACCTGAAATCACAAAATATCTCATAAGGATCTCACAAAGCTGAGGAGGTGGAACCTAATATAATATTTAAAAAATATACGTGGAAATATATATCCTAAGGACCTGATGATTTACAATTTTGAAAAAGTGGAGTTCTCTGGTTATTATCTTTCAAATGTCTATATATTCTGTAATTGCTCCCATGGATTAGAGGGCAGAAAATGTGACCCCACTATTTATCGGAAAAGGGGTTATGCAAAAAAAAAAAAAAAAAAGGCAGTCGGCAATGAACATAATGAAAACAGCTTGAAAATAAAATAATTGAGTTGAGGCAACATGGATTTATTAAACGGAACTCATGTTTGACTAATGTGCCAGAGTTCTTTGAAATTTAACTGGAATAAAAGTGGAACCAGTTGTGATAAATGTAGAACCAGTAAACGGCATGAATTTAAAAATTTTGGAAGCCTTTCAATGTGGTCTTACATAGGGAGATTGATCAACAAAGGTAGAGCACATCACATATAGATATGGATTTGGAATTAATTATGAGACAAAAACATGGGGTGTAAATGGATCCTTCAGGTAGGCAGGTTGTGACTAGTGGAATACTACAATATCGATGCCCTCAATTCTTCTCAATCTGTACAAGCTATTTGATCAGGGGGACTGAATATAATACTGCTAAGCTTGCTGACAATACTAAATTAGGTGGCAGAGAATGTCACGGAGGAGAAATCAGAGGGTTACAGACAAGCCAAGTGGGCAAAACTATGGTTGATCGTATACAGTGAGGTAATATAAAGTTATCTATTTTACAGAAAATCAATTTGTTAATTACAGTATGATGGGGGTGATGCACATGCCCAAAAGGAACATAGGCACATTTGTATACAAGATAAAGGGCAACATGCAAGTGCAGCGTGATATATCAGCCTTTATTACACATGGATCCAAATACATAAGCGAAGAGATTTTATCGTGACCAAATAGGGCACTAATGAAACCACGCCAGGTGGTACTGTGTATGGATTTGGTGATCTTACACAAGAAAGGATCAACTTGTCATAATAGTGCAGCGACGATGCCCTAGATGAGTTCCAGGGATGGCAGGGTGACGATACGGGCAGAAATCAAGTAGATTTACACTATATTTCCCAGATTTTAGAAGTTTGCAGGTTCTCATTAAAACATAAAATTCTTATCAGCTCAATGCAGGGGAGGATATTTCCACTGGCTAAGAATAATGGCATTTAGGAAGAGACAATGATTTGAAAATACCAACTTTTACTTTCTTTAGCTGCTAGAATTGGATGATCAAGACTCCAGCATTAAAAAATAACTGGGGGGGGGAGGGTCATTGTTTTTGCCTGTAATTTTACATTTAGCAGTAATTTAACAATTAGTAATTGAAAATTTAGCAGTATTGGATGTTTAATGAGCTGGCTGGATTATTAGATACTGCTGTTTAAAAAAAACTTGCAACTCTCCCAGGCACTCAATTCAACAGCAAGTTCATGCAAACCCTGATATGGAAATTATAACAAACCTGGCTGTGGTTTCTGGAAACCAACTTGGCTTTCCACATCACAGCCAAGCATCACCTTTTCATCTCCAGAAATACTCTGTTTAATTTTAGTCAAGATAGACAGAAATTTAGCCCATCGTTGCTGCTATTCAAAATGCTATTTAATTAACCTCACACTCTCACTATCTCTAGAATGATAGTTATTTCATTTAATATTCATTCAATTTCAATTTGAAAATTATGGTTAATTCTGCTTCACCATCTAGTAATGCATTCTCGTTAACAATTCACTATGTTAAAAAAAAAATCTCCTTTTTCTCAATTGCCAAAAATATAATCCATCGTCAATGGAAACAATTACCAGTGTATATTCTATCAAAACTACCTTGAATACCTCTAAAATGTTCCTCATAACTGCTACTCTTTTAAGGAGAATATCAAGTTTATTGGTGTCTTCATTCAGCAGAAACGTATTTAGTACCATTCTGGTAAATGCTCTTTAGATCTTGCAAGGTCTTGACATTCATCTTAGTGTGCATTAGGTTCCTGAATGCATTAATATTGATCATGTTGAAGCTTGCTTCTCTCATTCCTTACGCAGTTTATGAAGAGGTCATCAACATTTCTGCCTTTTTGCCCCGAGCCTCCTCCAATGCCGGAGAGGGCACAGGCAAACTGGGGGAACAACACCTCATATTCCTCTTGGGCATTTTACAACGCAATGCTACCAACATTGAGTTCCACAATTTTAGGTAAATAACTGTTCAGCACCTCACTCCATCCCTGTGCCCCACCTCAATATGCATCCAATACTCTTTCCCTCCATTGTCTCTTTCCACCTATACCCCTTCCTCTGACTTGACATTTCACACTCCTCATTATTTCAGGGCCCTTTTTTTTCATTTCATTCCTGGTCTTTTCCAACAATCTGCCAATTAAATCCCCCCACACTTGCATCCACCTCTCACAAGCCAGGCTTTTTCCCCCCACCAATCAGTTTGAAAAAGAGCTCCGAAACATCACCTAACCATGTTCCCCAGAGAAGCTGCCTGATCTGGCCAGTCACTCCAGCATTTTATCCTTTTTCATCTAATTTTGAATTACTTTCAATAACAGATGTTCATCTCCTTTTGAAGAAGAATAGTCTTAAATCATCCACGTCTGCTTCTTCGATCAAGTGGAGCTTGGTGAGAATAAGCTTAATGAGAGGTGACAAGTCAAGTGAAGCATTATTTTACATGAACTACTTATATTTCCATAACAAGAAAATCTCCACTTGGCTACATGCCCGAATAAAGCATTCCCGTTGAGCAAAGCCAAACTGCATTTGTCAGAGCCCTCAGATTGAGCTGCATTAGTTCTGCACCATTCCACAAGAAAATAAGTTACTCAAGAGACTTGAAACAGTGCTAAACTTTATGGCTTGCTCAGTCACTTCAAATATGAACTATACAAAATTAGTCTTGATTCACATGTAAGCCAGAGTAGGCTGCAGTAAATGCTCTTTCATGATGGACAACCATAAACCATATTTTGAAATTGGAATGAATGGGGTAGACAAATCGGACCACGAATAGGCACAGACATACATCTTTTGTTCTACATGCTCTCAACCACAATTCATTCTCCACATGAATATTTCCTACACCAGCCACCTCCAAAATCACAGGCAATATTATATCCAAAATACAGCCTAAAATTACATTGCCCATGACATGCAACCATAAGGAACTTCCATGTTTAATTCCGGAAGAATTAGAAGTAAAATAAAGAGGTTTCCCTGTATTACGCCTTTCAGCTTCAACCACCTGATGCAGGGCATCAACTACTGAAAACAACAATGCAGCAATGAAGCATTGTCATAGACTCATGCTACATGGAAACAGGCCCGTCATCCCAAATCTGTCATGCCCACCAAGATGTCTCATCTAAGCTAGTTTAACTTGCCCGTGTTTAAACCATATTCCTCTAAACCTTTCCTATCCATGTACCTATCCAGATGTCCAAAATGTTATAGCACCCAAGGAAGAATAATAATAAAGTTGAAAAACTTGGCTTATGAGGAACACCGAATAGTGGTTACTCACAGGTTTAAAAAACTTACGTAGTGAACGCCGTCGCTTATTTTTTAGTCTCCTTCGTTTATTCATTACTGCTTTTGAAGGGGATTCCTCCTTGACTTTCGGCTGACTAGTAACCTTTGCAGAGTTTTGTTGGCTGAAGTGAGTGGGAACATGACGAGCAAGGCCGCCTTGAGATGCAAAGCTCGCAGTGCATCCACCAACAACACACTGAAAAAAAGAGCAAAAAATTATTAGGGCAAAATGAAAATCACCATAAATTCACGGAAAATTCTGAATGTTGAACAAATGCAATTGTTATGATTAACTGCAGAATGATTGCAGCTTTAAATTCCACTCAACCATGCTTCAAAAAAAATCGCTTCAGATAAACTATCTGATGTGAATAAACTGTTTATTAAACACTTGATGCCAATTCACATCTCCAGTTACCTCCCACATTCAAAAGATGTGCCGATTTGTAGGTTAATTGGCTTCAGTAAAATTATCCAGTATATGTAGGATAGAACTAGTGTGAACAGGTGATCGCTGGTTGGCGCTGAGTCGGTGGGCTGAAGAGGCTGTGCCTCTAAAACAAAAATCTATAGATAAAGTGCAGGAACAAACGTGTAAGGGCTGCAGCAAGGTAGGGACTGGAAGACTGGCACTATAATCTTAGCTTAGGAGAGGTCTCTTCAGTTATCTAATCACAGCATCTCATGGTAGGTTCTTTCAAGCTTTTGTATTGTCTGGCCAACCAGACATGCAAGAAGAGAGAATGATCCATCATCGACCCGAAACGTCGCCTATTTCCTTCGCTCCATAGATGCTGCCTCACCCGCAGAGTTTCTCCAGCATTTTTGTCTACCTTCATTATGTTGGATGCTTTCCCAACATAGCATGAAGTGCAGGTGGAGTAGGTGGGGAAGACTGGTTTGTGTGATGGTGGACTGGGATGCAGCCACAACCAAAGATCGTAGAGGGACAAGATAGACCACTCCTTCGAAATTCAATGGGCTGACGTGTAGTACGCAACGGAACGTCACGGCCGCCATTTGTTACAGCGACACTCGACTTCCGGTATTCCACCCGCTGTGATTCAAAGCAAAGATTATAGAGCTCCGCTATAATCTTTGATCCAAAGCAAAGATCCTCAAGTATCTTGTAGCGGGAACAGACCCCTCCTTTGTGTAGTTTCCCTTGCATTGTATTGCTTTAACACACACTGCAAAAAATTAAATTTAACGTATATATATTTAATATATTTATATGAATGTGTGTCTGTGTGTGAGAGGCTTAGAATAATAGTTTATTCTCATGATCAGAAGCTACTTTGATTTAAATAATCGCTATTAATTTATTTGTCTTGTAAGATGATATACATAAACCATAAAGGCAATTATATATATAATTATATAGTAATAATATATATGCATATATATATTTACACACACATATATATACACATACAATATACACACACATATATATACACATACATACATGCACATACAAATGCACACATACAAATGGATACATTTATATGCATACATACACACATATTATATATGACATACATGATATACACACATTTTGTTACATATATATTTATACATATGATTAACATGTAGAGGAACCAACGAGAGAGCAGGCTATTTTAGACTGGGTATTGAGGAGGAGGGTTAGTTAGCAATCTGTTGTCTGCCCCCTTGGGCAAGAGTGACCATAATATGGTTGAGTTCTTCATTAGGCAGGCAGTGACTAGTGGGGTACCGCAAGGCTCAGTGCTGGGACCCCACCTATTTACAATATATATTAATGATCTGGATGAGGGAATTGAAGGCAATATCTCCAAGTTTGCGGATGACACTAAGCTGGGGGACAGTGTTAGCTGTGAGGAGGATGCTAGGAGACTGCAAGGTGACTTGGATAGGCTGGGTGAGTGGGCAAATGTTTGGCAGATGCAGTATAATGTGGATAAATGTGAGGTTATCCATTTTGGTGGCAAAAACAGGAAAGCAGACTATTATCTAAATGGCGGCCGACTAGGAAAAGGGGAGATGCAGCGAGACCTGGGTGTCATGGTACACCAGTCATTGAAAGTAGGCATGCAGGTGCAGCAGGCAGTGAAGAAAGCGAATGGTATGTTAGCTTTCATAGCGAAAGGATTTGAGTATAGGAGCAGGGAGTTTCTACTGCAGTTGTACAGGGTCTTGGTGAGACCACACCTGGAGTATTGCGTACAGTTTTGGTCTCCAAATCTGAGGAAGGACATTATTGCCATAGAGGGAGTGCAGAGAAGGTTCACCAGACTGATTCCTGGGATGTCAGGACTGTCTTATGAAGAAAGACTGGATACACTTGGTTTATACTCTCTAGAATTTAGGAGATTGAGAGGGGATCTTATAGAAACTTACAAAATTCTTAAGGGGTTGGACAGACTAGATGCAGGAAGATTGCTCCCGATGTTGGGGAAGTCCAGGACAAGGGGTCACAGCTTAAGGATAAGGGGGAAATCCTTTAAAACCGAGATGAGAAGAACCTTTTTCACACAGAGAGTGGTGAATCTCTGGAACTCTCTGCCGCAGAGGGTAGTCGAGGCCAGTTCATTGGCTATATTTAAGAGGGAGTTAGATGTGGCCCTTGTGGCTAAGGGGATCAGAGGGTATGGAGAGAAGGCAGGTACGGGATACTGAGTTGGATGGTCAGCCATGATCATATTGAATGGCGGTGCAGGCTCGAAGGGACGAATGGCCTACTCCTGCACCTAATTTCTATGTTTCTATTATTTTCAACGATCAATAGATTTACGATCAGTTCCTGTGGATTGGAGGATAGCTAATGCTATCCCACTTTTCAAGAAAGGAGCGAGAGAGAAAATGGGGAATTACAGACCAGTTAGCCTGACTTCTTTGGTGGTGTGAAAGATGCTGGAGTCAATTATTAAAGATGTAATAATGGGGCATTTGGATAGCAGTAAAAGCATTAGTCCAAGTCAACATGGATTTATGATTTTACAATGCATTTAAGCCTCTCCCATTTTTATGAGATTAATTCCTGGAATATGCAGGAAGTTTATTGTACCCTAGTGCTACTTGCCTGAACAATGGATGATATATCACTTAAATGCAATTGTTTTCAGTTGTGTGGAGAGACCTGTATATTGAAAATGTGTTTTGCCTCTAATATGTCAATTTACCTTAAATGTAGAAGAGCTTATTAAAATCTTCTTACAAAGACAATTAAGTATTTTCTATCTATCCTTTTTTGGACCCAAGGCATAGCAGAGCTGCCAACTC